>NW_013953067.1:64662-66284 GCF_001266775.1 Austrofundulus limnaeus
TATATATATATAACTTTATTAACGTGTTATTTAGTGTTTTACAGTAATGTTTTGCCTTTAGGGTACAATCACTTTAGCTGTTTTAAAAATGCTTTAGAAAATAATTAATTAAATTTAGAGGTTGAAGTTTGGTGGAAACAGAACAGCTGAGCAGGTCTGAACAGATCAGCCGAACCAAAGAGGCAACAAACAAAACGACAGACTTGTTTCATGTCGGGGTTTATGACCCGATCCAAACAGGAGTCGAAGAACTCAGAAAACTGGATCCTTTTAGCTGTTTTTTATCCCAGCCGAACACGGTGCTCCTGTCAGGCTGACATGAATCTTTATGCCGGCGTCTCGTGTTGCTGTCAGAAAAGCCGATGTCGCAGCCGATGAAGCGTGAAGTCGGGATGAAGCCGAACGTCGCGGCTTCAGCTGATTGATGAAGCCGTTGATGTTGCTTCTGCAAACATCCCGAGAGGGTAAATAATGAGCCGACGGTATGGAAACCTGTCCAGTGAACGCACCACGCCCAGGCGCTGTCAAATCACAGGGCTTTGATGAAGATTTAACAAAAGAGCCAAAATAATATCCATATAAATCCAAAAAATACGCAAATTCAATCAACAGACACTCGTTTTGTCAGGTCAGACGAGACGCTTTTTGTTGTTCAGATCAATAATAAAACAACGTATTTGTTTTGTAAATGAGGCGAAGCGTCCTAATCAGAGCTGAGCATTCTGTGGGAAAAAACTCTCCAAAATAAAAGTCATTGTGTAAAAACTGTTATTAATGATGAGTCGTGGTTTTTAAGTATTCAAAGTTGAGTTAAAAAGGTGCCTGTGACACTGAAGTGACATATTTGAGTAAATATTTGGAAAGATAACATCCACGAATTGCAAACAGAAATTCACGACACTGAAATGAACAGTTAAGATATTCGCATGAGCAGAAACAGGAAGTGATGTCATAGGGGAATGCCTGAGTTGCTACGACGACTGACAACAGACTGCAAAGAATCAGATGTTTCTGATTATTTTGAGTCATTTATCGGATAAACAAGAGTCAGATTTATAAAGACCAGGAAGTTTTTTTTAAGTCTTTTTTGAAAGCGTTCCCCTTTGACATCACTTCCTGTTTCACTTGGACTGCACCAAATTTAGCAAAACATATGCACGTTTTGTGACAAACTGGGTAAAAATCATATGAATGATGCCAAATCTCTAAAATATTAGGATATTTTCTTTAATTGTTCATAATTGAAGAAAATAACACCATTTATTTTTATTTAATTTACACCCGAGTGTGTTTCTGCCATCAGAGTTTATTTTGAAATGATGAGAGTAGGATCTCAGGTGAGCTCAGCGTCACTGACAGAACCCAGGTATCAGGGTTAGCTGCAACATTTTYTATAGAAAAATAACGTCTTTATTGTTTAGGTATCTGTGAGGTTAAAAACTAAATAAATATAATTTTTGTTGACGTTCGACACGTTTGAAGCAAAAAAAAAAGTTTTCAGAGCAGAGAGACAAAGAACGAGACTGAAAACAGCAATCAGACAAAAACACCTGGATTCTGTGTGTGTGTGTGTGTGTGTGTGTGTGTGTGTGTGTGTGTGTGTGTGTGTGTGTGTGTGTGTG
>NW_013953067.1:68115-69805 GCF_001266775.1 Austrofundulus limnaeus
TTTCAGCTTTTAGCCAACTTCTTGCTAAGTTTAGCTTTTAACTAGAGCTTTTCTATGTTTACCCTTTAGCTGTGATTTTACCAATTTTAGCTTCAATTTAAACTTTTTCTAATTTTGTTTTATCCAATATSTTGGGAAATTATAGCCATCATTTCCTCCAAATTTTAGCTCTATTTTTTATTTTTGCTGATTTGTTTTTAGCTTTGACTTAGCTAATTTTAGCTTTTAGCCTTTGTTAGTTGATTTCAACTTTAATATACTGTTTTACTCATTTTAGCTTTTAGTTCCAATGTTCCTGATTTCAGCCTTTAGCTAATGTTATGCTAAGTTTAGCTTCTTATCTTATTATTTGACTTTTCATTCCTGAATACATTTTAGCTGCTGTTTAGCTGCGTTTTGTCAGACTGGTTTGATTTCCTGCCTCAGWGAAAAGTTTTGTGAGAATTATTTGTCCCTTCAGAGCCACCGTAGATTCAAACCTGACCTAAAATAAAATTTATGCTGATTTATTTTCAAACATCCTGACTTTACGACAAATAAAACCTGGAGGAAAAGAACTTAAGACAGGTTGTTGGAAACAGCTGAAACTGATCAGAGGGAAACAAAAACCTGGAAACTGAAGGTATTTTTGTTGCTGCTGGTTCTTTTCTGTTTTGTCAGTGGCTGCTGTAAAACTGTGCTGCAGCCCGAGAAGATAAAAGTAACAGAACCCATCAGCAACACTTCAGAACCTCAGAACTAAAACGGACCAACGTGAGAAAAATAACACAGTTACAGCATGAACRACTTTATATTCTAGGCTTTGAATTTTGTTTCCTAATCTGTTTGGCAAACTGTTGATCTGATGGAGGCTCAGCACTGATCTCAGCAGATCCCAGTTGGCCCATTATACTGAGGAAACGCCAGACTGGGAGAGGGAGAGAGAAAAGACCGGTCCGACAGAATGTGAGAATCAGAACCACAAGAAGCAGGTTCTTACAGAACAGTCTGAGTGGTTTTAATCTGATCACAGATTACAACTGTTTCTGTTTCTGAACTGGAGGCAACCTTTACACACACATTCTCATATTTGCATCAAACTGAGGACTTTGTATTGACTTCCATTCATTTTGTAACTGTATTTATGTCTAACCCAGACATTTTCCCTAAAACTAACCATTACTGGTCTGTAGTTAACCCTTGTTCTGCTCTGAAAACAGACAATTTCTGACTCCTAATGTCGAACTATGATAGTTAACGGTCTCTAAAACAAAACATATCTTCTTCCATCCTTGCACAATTCTTTGTRTTATATTTTTATTAGTAGTAGTTGTATCATGGCTAGTCAGTGTTAATTTTTGTTTTGTGTGTACTGTCTATAGTTTGTAAAGTAACTAGTGTGTGAACCTCTGTACCGATGCTGCTGCGACACCTGAATTTCCCCTCTGTGGGACAATAAAGGCTATTCTATTCTATTCTATTCTATTCTGTTCTATTCTATTTTATTCTGAACCAGGACTTCTAAACCTAACTAGTACAGCACAACAGAGCTGCAAACAAAGTGAGGACCAGGAAAATGTCCTCACTTTACAAAAATCACTTTGTTAATTAAAAACCTAACATGGTCCTCACTCTGTAGGCAAAACAAGTACAAAACAAGCGCACACACACACACACACACACACACACACACACACACACACACACACAC
>NW_013953067.1:70635-71779 GCF_001266775.1 Austrofundulus limnaeus
GTGTGTGTGTGTGTGTGTGTGTGTGTGTGTGTGTAATCTGGTTCTCCACGCTCTACTTTCAACAGTTTATCCTCTGCTGCCACCTGCTGCCCACTCTGAGGAGCTGCAGCTCATCAAACCATCAGGAGAAAATGGAAAAAATCTGACTGCAGAAACACCCGTCTCTCCCAAACTTCCCATGATGCACCGGGGCAGAGTCCGGCAGTGATTGATGAAGCTGAGGCTGGCTCAGACAGATGGAGAGATGGAAACAAACAGAAGAAAAGAGGGTAAAAAGAGTAAATCTGTGGTCTTAATGGACCACTGAGTGACTGACCCTGATTCCTAATGGACTATTTGTTCCCTGAAGGCCCGGTTCCACCAGAACCAGAACCCAGACCGGAACAGACAGCAAGGTGGAGAACGCACTGACCTACACACACAACAGTTCAGAAAACACAAATATTATTTTAAAGCTCTATAAGAATTTAAAAAGTTGCCCATGCCTTTATCAGCTGACCTCGTATTTGTTTACATAAATAAAGCATCGSACTCTTCGAGTGCTGCAGGAGCAAAGAATTATGGGATTAAATAATCTCAGTTCCTCACAGAAAGGTTCATTTAGAGGAGATAAAGGAACCGTTAAAGCTCAGTGTGTTGGTGTGAAGATAATTCCAGCAGCTCTTATCAGGTCAGATGTTTCCAGGTTCGTTCATCAGCTCAAAACTCTCAAAACAAACTCAGAGGCAGGAAGTTAAACTAACTTTTCAAAATAAAACACAAGTCTTTACAGATCAAAACATGATCAAATCAACAACAAAAGGCCCAGATTAAACATAACTTCTGATCTTACAGTGATCTAATCCTCCATCATGTTAGTTTRTCTCTGAATGTAAAATCAAAGATGAAGCTGTGTTCCTCTGTCTGATAATCTCAGAAACAAATTTATTTTTTATTTATTTATTCACCGTTCTTTAAGCAGGCAAGTCCCACTGAGTTCTCAGATCTCTTTTTCAAGGGAGGTCTGGGCCTGAAGGCTACCTATTGTACATGTGTTTGTTAATTAAACACAGATTAATTCAGTCTACCTTAAAGGTTTAAGATGGACTGAGCCAGGTCTGCAGCAGCACTGAATTTAGAGCTCAAGCTCCAAACTAAATGAGAC
>NW_013953067.1:74427-75949 GCF_001266775.1 Austrofundulus limnaeus
GTACATGCAATGTACATGTGTACAGTACATTACATGTACACATGTACATTGTACATGCAATGTACATGTGTACAGTACATTACATGTACACATGTACATTGTACATGTAATGTTAGTTGGATGGATTGACTTGTCCACGACCACTTCACGTGTTTGTTATCTCTTGGTTATGATCCACTCAAAAATGAGATATTTTTTGTTTTGACGTTAGGACATGAAAGGGTTAATTATTTTATAAAATCCTTGGCATGCATATAAAGCACCATCTAAACTTTTAATTTTATGTGACAGATCATATTTTAACCCTCACATTTCCTTGCACAAAGGACATGAATTTAGTGAATTTCCAGCTGTCCCTGCTCACTGGGGCGTAGGGTTGGGCAATTTTGGCAAAAAAATAATCACGATTAATTGTGGTATTTAGCCGATAATGATTAATTTGACGATTAATCCCCTGGAGTCCCTGGACACTCTTATGTCCTAGTCACATGACTAATTTAGTGAGAAAGATTTGCTCTTCATAAAAATCTGTTCCAAACTGTGTTAAAATTACAGACTTCAGGCTACACATCACATTTTAAATTGTGTTGATAGATAAATAAATTACAGAACTTTTTTTAATGTTCGTCATATTTGAAGCAGAGAGGAGCACCAAGCACACTGACCGGAGAAATCTCCAGTCACTCTGCCTGGTGGCATTAATCGTATTAATCGTCAAGTGCCAAAAAATAATCGATTAATGTTTTTCTGACGATTAATTGCACACGATACGATTATGCCCAACCTTACTGGAGCGTGAAGGGTTAACTAAGATACTGGTGTCACTGGAAGCAGAATGATCTCTACCAAAGCTTACGCCACATTTTCAACATTATTATCTATTTAATTTTATGGAGRTTTTTCTGAGAGTATCTTTTTTTCTGATACACACTGTATTTCCAAAAAACAAACACCATCTTGAGACAAAAATATAAACGTTTATCTGCAGCTTTAAAGACTCAATCTTGATATTTTCTGTCTTTAACAGATATTAAAGTTTCTACAATTTAAAGTCTGAAGGTTTAAAAATGTCTCATAGTGTAAGCAGCTTAAAGTCTTAAAATAAATTTAAAAACACAGTTTGACTTCTCTGGTTCAGAGAAATCCAACCCTGCTGTTTATCTGCTGTAGAAATGATTCAGACTCAGCTTTGATCTTTAGATTAACTTGTTTCAACATTCATGCTGACTGAGTGAAACACCACAACAATCTGCACAACAACCTGCACAACAAACACCACAACAATCTGCACAACAACCTGCACAACAAACACGACAACTACCTGCACAACAAACACCACAACAACCTGCACAACAACCTGCACACACTGATCACATACCTGCCAGAATAAATCAACCACACACTTACACACATCTACATCTAAACATAAGGTGAGATGAGATGTGTAGGGACAGGTGAGACATGCAGGGACAGGTGAGACATGCAGGGACAGGTGAGACATGCAGGGACAGGTGAGACATGC
>NW_013953067.1:77534-79115 GCF_001266775.1 Austrofundulus limnaeus
TCAAACTGGACACATTCAAACTGGACACATTCAAACTGGACACATTCAAACTGGACACATTCAAACTGGACACATTCAAACTGGACTCATTCAAACTGGACACATTCAAACTGGACTCATTCAAACTGGACTCATTCAAACTGGACACATTCAAACTGGACTCCCAAAGAGACAAAAGAAAACAAGCAGACACATTAGAACAAGAATAAAAAACAGTCTGAAAGAAGAAAAATGTAAATAAAGTTAAATATGTATTCAGAACGTAAAAACATAAGTCACAGCTGTAATGTCCTAAACGAGCCGAACATTTTGAGACCTGAACAGCTAAAATAACTCAAAGAAAGTAGAAGTGATAAAAAGCTACAAAAAGATAACGCTGAGTCAGCGTCACATCCTGCCTTTAACCTTTAATCACAGCCCGGTTCCTCTCTTGAAGACGTTTCTCATTTAACTCTCCCTCATTTGAATTCTGGGTGGGTTTCAGCCGGTCCCGATCCGAACTCAGGGGGAAATTTTGACTAATTAACATGACAAGTTTCTGTTCAGCGTCTGCAGCTGCCATTTTGTCTCCACTTTGAGTTTCCCTCTCCGGAGGATCCGTCTTTCATTCGCCTCGTGTTCACATTTGATTTCTTGTCTCCTCAGACRGATGTTCGGGTCGTTGGACCCGCTGGGACCGGTTCTGACATCAAATAAAACCCATTTTAAACAAGATGCACAAACAGAGTCTGGTATGGTTTGATGATCAATTATTTACCTCTCGTCTATTTTTATTGTTTGAGGTGGTTTTCAGGAAGTGGCAGGTTTACAACAAACAACCTGTAATCAAACGGGCCACGGATGAAGCAGGCTCAAACTTCCAACAACACATTCTGCTCCGCCTGGACCAAACTGTGGAAACACTTAKCCTGAAGACTCCATCAGGCCGAGCTTTATTCTGAAGGATATCTTCAGCTCCACACCAGCTGACAGCTGATTTATGGCTCCATATTTCACAGCTGCAACCACCAGCTCAGAGAAACTTGATGTTTGTGGTGCGAGTGGGTTAGGAGTTAAAACTGTAAGAACAGGACATAAATCCTGGTGAGTGAGCGGGGCCAGGAGCCAGGGGTGGACAGCTGGATGTACTGAATGTTTAATCAAATATATATCTGTTGCATCGAGGAGCTTTCTTACACCGACACGCAGCCACACACCAAAAAGGAAGTTGGTATTTCACTTGTTTTTCAGCTCACAGACAGACAGATGGACAGACGGAGGACATGTCCGAATCATCGCTTCGCTCCGAGACGAGACACTAAGCTTCACCACCAAAAATTATCTGACATTTCTACGTTTCAAATGATTAAACTGAGAACATCTCTGCCTCGATATGAAGAGGGAAGGTTGAACAGAGCTCACTCAGAGGGAAGGTTTCACTGAGGCGCAACGTCTCGTCTCGATTCAACACAACTCCTAATTGTGAACTCCCACAAGAGGTTTTGTTTAGAAGATAATGTTTCTGAGAGAGAAAAACCAAACGCTGCTAAATAAAACACCAATAAAGAGATGGATTCACGACTTTATGGATCAATATTATAT
>NW_013953067.1:79125-88075 GCF_001266775.1 Austrofundulus limnaeus
GTTCTCACTGTGGTTCAGTGTTTCTCTGATTGCATAAAAATAAACTGAATTTAATCAGATTTTATGTTCTTTACATTAAAATTAGAATATTTTAAAGACATAAATGGTGATAATTTGCCTCACTTACAGAATCAAAACATGTCACCGTATATCATACTGTGACACCTGATGTATATCATATCACTAAACTATTGCTAATACAAACATTTACTCCTGTTGACCACAGTTTAGCTACCTTTAACCCTTCAGCTGAGCTGTTTTAGCTTTGGTCTATGGTTCTGGTAKAAATTAGACTGGAGCTCAGTTTGGATCATTTTAGCTTTTAGCAACACTTTAGACAATTTTAGTTTTAATCGTACAAGTTTGTTACTTTAAACTCATAAAAACAGTTAAGCTAATTATAGCTTTTCTCTACAATTTTGCTGATTTTAGCTCATACCTGCAAGTCAATTTTAGCCTTTAGCTACGGTTTAGACAATTTTAGTCTTAAATCTACAATTTAGCTACTTTTAGGACTCAACTTCAGTTGAGCTAATTATAGCTTTTCTCTACGGTTTTGTTAATTTTTAGCTTTAAGCTACAATTTAGCTAATGATAGCTTTAAGCTACTGTTAGACAATTTTATTTTTTAATTTACAAATGAGCTATTTTGAGCTCTAATTAATTATGCCAAATATAGCTTTCCCCTACAATTTAGCTAATTTTAGCTATTAGCTACAATTTGGACAATTTTAGTTTTAAATCTACAATTTAGCTACTTTTAGGACTTAGATACAGTTGAGCTAATTATAGCTTTTCTCTAAGGTTTTGTTAATTTTTGCTTTAAGCTACAATTTAGACAATTTTAGTTTTAATCGTACAAGTTTGTTACTTTAAACTCATAAAAACAGTTAAGCTAATTATAGCTTTTCTCACAATTCTGCTAATTTTAGCTAATAGCTACAAGTCAATTATAGACCATTTTAGTCTTAAATCTACAATTTAGCTACTTTTAGGACTTAAATTCAGTTGAGCTAATTATGGCTTTTCTCTATGATTTTGTTAATTTTTTGCTTGAAGCTACAATTTAGCTAATCATAGCTTTAAGCTACTGTTTCGACATTTTTATTTTTTTAATTTACAAATGAGCTATTTAGCTCTAATTACATACTCTAATTATAGCTTTCCTCTACAATTTAGCTAATTTAAGCTTATAGATATAAGCCAATTTTAGCCTTTAGCTACAATTTAGACAATTTTAGTCTTAAATCTACAATTTAACTACTTTTAGGACCTAACTTCAGTTGAGCTAATTATAGCCTTTCTCTAGTTTTGTTAATTTTTGCTTTAAGCTAAAATTTAGCTTTAAGCTACAATTTAGCTAGCTATTGTTTAGACAATTTTAGTTTTAAATTTACAATTTAGCTATTTTGAGCTCTAATTAATTATGCTAATTATAGCTTTTCTCTACACTTTAGCTAATTTTAGCTTTTAGCTACACAGTTTAGACAATCTTAGTTTTGAATCAACACTTTAGCTACTTTTAGGTCTTAGCTACAGCTGATTTTTTTGTTTTTTCTCTACAGTTTTATCTTAACTTTTAGCTACCTTTTTACTCTTTTTAGCTTTTATTCTGCTTGTTTTAACTTGAACAACTCAGTTTCAGCTTCTTGGAAAAATTTCAACGTTTAATAAGTTCTGACTGAAAATATAAATGTCTTTAGTTTGAAGAAACTTATAGTGAAAAWACTAAATACCTGTTAAATTGATAGAAAAATACAAGTGTTTAAAAGCTGTTAGACATTATCTGTTTAGCTGTTAGTTGTGGTTATGAGCTGAAACATTTAGTTACTCATTAAAAACAAAAATAAAATAACTTTATACCTAAAAACATTATGTTACTGCAGCCTGAGGAGAAGCTGGGTGTTTAGTTTATGATGGTTGTTATAAAGAAGCGGATATGAGCCTCAATCTGAGGGGTCGCGGATTTAACCGAAACACCGGAGCTGCTGACCACCCGCAGCCCGGCGAAACAGCTCGGTGCACGGGCAGGCAGCGGGACAGAACCGCCGGTTAACCTGGTCGTTAGCAGCTCCTGATCGGTTGACCGGTCACCGTGAAGACCGTAACCTCGAACACACCGTAAAAAAATCAAACAGAATCACTGTAACGTCACTGCAGCCTCAACCAGCGCGACGCGCGCGCACACACACACACACACACACACACACACACACACACACACACGGTATCAACTTTCATTAATTTAAAAACAGTCAATCGTCTCCGCGCAGCTCGAGAGATTTCACCGCTGATAATTAACGAACACGCGCTCATCCACACACACGCGCGCACTCACACAGACAGACGCTCACTGGTGGGTCTGTAGGAACCTGCACGTTCCGGTCCGGGTCTGGGCTTACCTCCTTCCTGGTCCGGCTGGAGACAGGCCGGAATGTTCTTCTTCCAGCCGGGCATGATGCACCTGAGGGCGGTTAGGGAGTCCAGGGCGGCCCGCTAGCAGTCACACAGCAGCAGCAGCGGGGACAGTAACATGGCTAGTTAGCCGTAGCTCGCGCTGCTTCACCTCCCCCTGCTCCGAGTCTCTCTCCTCCTCCTGGAGGTCTCTCTACCCCCTCCCCATCCGTAACTCCACCCCCCCGAGCCTCGCCGTCTCCCGAGGAGCCGGAGCGGGGTGACGTGATGGCCGCGGCGGAGGCACAACCGGTCCGAGCCCGAACCCGTTAGCTGCCCTGTCCGCTCCGTTATCTCCACAGACTGCTCTGACTGACGGCACGAGGCGAAGTTAACGCTCCGTTTCCCGGGCTTTGGAGCGCTCCCGCAGCACGCGCTTTCGGTGCTGCGCACGCGCGTCATTCACTCGCGGCGGATCGATTTAAAGCAGAACATCAGAACTAAGTTCTAGAAAATCAGTTTGTTTCTTTAAAGTGCGTTTGATCGATAATTCTGCAGGTGTCTGACCGCTTCCACAGGAATTATTTATTTATTTTTGTTTGTGTAAAATAAAATCACAAAAGGGTCCTAAATCAGGGCTATTCAACTGGCGGCCCGCGGGCCACATCCGGTCCGTGAGTGACCAAAGTTCGGCCGCTAATTGGTTCATTGATCTCTTAAACCCAAACCCTGGTTTTCTTCTTTAATTAGTTAAACACAGTGGTGGGCACCAGCCCGCTAAAGCGCAAATCCGCTAATTGCGAACCTGAATATTTTATTTGCACTTTAGCGGTCTTACTAATTTTTATAATTCATAAGCAGATTTGCACCTTCTAAAATCAAAATGCAGTACCTCTAATAACTAATTATCTACCAGTCATCATTATGTTGAACAGCAGAAGGTATGACTGTCAATGAATCACTATCCAACAGCACCCCTCCCAGATAAACACTCTTATTGTGAAGGTATACATCCTGCTGACTGTTGCTTTGGGTCACGGTTCTGATTTCCCACAATGCTTTGTGTCTGCTTACGTAGCAGGAAGACAATACTAAAAACAGTTTACGTTTGTAATCCATACTAAAATTTGGTATGTATTGATTTATTTTACTTTACAATCAGAGCTCCTTTTTTTAAAAAAGTAAAGTTTAAACGCTGGAGCTCCATATTTGACATAATTGGTCGAAGCAACCGGTTTAGAGAAGCAGAAATGATTTAAAGATGTTGTTCTGATGAAGACTGACATCTAGTGGTCAACTGGGGCAACTACATGGAAAACTTTAAAAYCCAAGCTCTTATTTTGAAGGGAAGATAGTTTCCTGTACTGCGTGCTTTCGTTTTCTGTCACAAATCAAATCCGTCATGTACCCAGAATGCATCACTTCAGTTTTCCAATAAACAGTTTTAAAATTACTTTATTGATGCTTCTTTAATGAAAAATCTACAACAAACAAAAGAAAAAGACGAACTAGCAATCCTCAACAACTTTTTAATTTTTACACCAGGAGCTAAAGGTCTGTTTCAGGAACTCACATCTCCAGCAATCGGCGGTTATAGGATTAAGTTGTAAAAGCATCCATACACCGCTAGTTGGCAGTGTTGTACAAATGTTTGTACATATGTATGTACATGAATTATTGCCAGCTACTGTCAAATTGAACTTGGGCTTTAAAATTAACTTCTGCTAGTTTTTCTATAGCATAAGCATTTTAGAAGTTGCGGACCTAAATATTTACATAAGTGCTTTAGAAATTGCGGAGAAAATTGTTTGGATTAGCGCTGCCCACCACTGATTAAACATAGACATGTTTGGTTTCTACAGAAACATAAGAATCTTGGCAACAAGCTGGTAAAAACATTTCTATGAACATCCAAGACAGTTAAAATTACAAGCAGTTGAAGATAAAACTATGAAAGTAAAAATAAAATTGTTTTAAAATACATTTGTGTCAAACAGGAGTCAGAATGTGTGATTTTTGTTTTTGATATTGTTTTATTATCACTACYTTTAYAGSGTTCTGTATGTTGTAATCATGATTAAATGCAGCAAAATAAACTCCTTCAAAGGTAACAGATCTTTGTAAAATTTGGTTTATTTACATAAAGACTTTAATTACTGGATGTTCGGCCCCTCAGCTGTTGACCTGCAGGAACTTTGGTCCACTGGAGCAATTAATTTGAATAGCCCTGTCCTAAACAACTGAACCCATTTAAAAATAGACCTTTAGCCACTTTGTCACCATCTGTTGAACTCTGTTTTAGCTATTTGTTTGTTTGTTATTGTTTTTTTAATTAAAATGCAAAAAGTAACAGTTTGGCATGGGTAAAATGATATAAACTATATGTGCCAAAGTCATGGCATGTCTTAGCATTAGCCTTTAGCCATTAGCTGTGGCTAAAGGACATTAAAGGGATCAAAATCATCTCCTCAACAGTTATTTGACTTTAAAATAAGAAGATAATTAAAATGGATTCTCTGTCCTTACACCTAATTTAAAGATTACTGAAAGTTCAAAATTAATGTTCTTGGTTTGAAAGTTGGCCAGCTGTTATGAGAAGAAAAAGATGAACCATAAATTTATTTAGGGCCGGATAAAAAGTTAACAAGGGCCAGATTTGGCCTGTGACCCTTCAGTTTGACGTGGCAGCTCGCCCATGAAAAGCAGACGTTGTTGTCCTGATAATTACACAGAYGTGTCGACACTTCTCTCTGATAATTACTAATTATGGGTTAATTTTAGCATGTAAAAAGGCGCGACGGGAAACGTTCCTGCAGATAAGCGTCAACATTTCTTCTTTTTCACGACTTTGAGCTTCAGTAAAACAACAGAAACCATCAGCTGTTGGGAACCCTGTGAGCTCCRTGAGCTGAATCACCGTGAAAACCACGATTAAAATCTTTCTTTTCCGAGCAGCCGGAGAGGTTTCATTAAATCCGGAATAAAYCAAATGTCAGTATCGCTTACAACTCAGCGTGTTTGCACATATGATGTAAACAGATGAAATGCTGCGTGAAGATGCTCCACTAATGGCTCTGCAGAGACCACACGCACAATGCTGCATTTGAAGTTTGGATCCTGTCCCGACTCGTCTCCAAAGAATTCAGCCTGCAGCTCCGCTCAGCTGGAAGTTAAAGAAAGGGCCATTCTGCTCAAAAACAGCCTTTAAAGTTAAAGAGGAAACAATGAGATTAAAGAGTTTGAAATCCTGCTGTCATGTCAGCAGAATACCTAATTTTAATGAAACTCTATTGGATGTAAACTTCCTGTCCACATGGAGACGTTTAGAGCAGTGGACTGGATCTGATGCTTTGACAGGAAGAAATAAAAAAAAGTAATAAAATAAAGCCCCGATGGATCAAAAGAAAGAGAATAAAGACACCAAACAGTCTGCAGCGTTTAACTGACAGCCTTCAGCGTGACAGGCGGCCATCTTTCCTCCCAGAGGAGCGGCTGCGGCGCAGAGACGGATGGAGGACGGAGGGCGGGAAACGACCCAGTGAGGTGGAAGAATGGGTCTCTGCAGGCTACGGGCTGAAAGGCTGAGGCTGACCTGGATATGAGGAGAGACGCAGAGTGGATCCCTGAACGTTTGTTACATTCAGACCAAACAAACAAGAGCTTCAGCTAATCTGAACGCTGAGTCAGCGTTCAGACACAGTTTGAGCTGCACGATTTTAGCTGTTCTTACATCAAAACGTTCGGCTCGTTCAGGACTTTTTATTATATTWAACTATATTTACAGATAAGTTCTCACAGAAACACATCTTTAATTTGTTCACAAACACTAAACCGCTGCTCCTCATGTGGTAACTTTTGGTTTTACTAACACGTATCATTATTTATCTCACTTTCTGAGTGTTAAATATTTTCACTAACATTTTGTTGTTATTTAGCTCACTGTTCTTACATCTAGGTAATTTCTACTAAATGTAAAATTTAAATGTTAAAAATATATTTAAATATTAAATCCTAAACCTAAATGTTTAAGTCTAAATGTAATAGCAACTGCTAGCAGTTAACCATATTTTCAGCAGTGTTTAGCAGAAGTTAGCATCAGATAACTAGGATGATGTCATCATCCTGCGACAAACATCAACAATGGCTGCCGCTGTTAGCCACTGCTAACGCGGCTGCTTATAACGCTGCGGAAGATAATTTAAATCTAAATTCAAATGTGTTCATAAAATCAGCTGCATTGGAGTGCTAGCAGTTGCTACATCAACAATGGCTGCCGCTGCTGCTAATGCTGCAGCTAACGCTGCTGCTAACGCCACCGCTAACCCTGCTGCTAATGCTGCTGCTAACGCTGCTGAAGATATTTTAAATCTAAATTTAAAGAGTGTTCATAAAAAACAGCTGCACTGGAGAGCTAGCAGCTGCTATTGTCTCAGAATGATGACATCATAACATGAGCCGAGCACCAACAGCGAAAGCTGCGTTCCATTCCTAAATACCTAAATGTAACTTCAACATTTAATGTTTAACTTTTACATTTAGATTTAAATATTTAGATTTAGGAATTAATATATTTTTTAACATTTAAATTTACATTTAGTAGAAATTATCTAGATGTAAGAACAGTGAGCTAAACAACAACAAAACGTTAGTGGAAAATATTTAACACTCAAAAAGTGAGATAAACAATAAAAAATATGTTACTGAAATTTTTTAACTTTTCATTTTACACCTGGGGCCTCATGTGCTTTTAGCTACTATTTCATTATTTTAGCCTTTTATTACATTTAGCTTATAGTTAGCATTTGCTACATTTAGCTTTAAGCTTGTTTTTTTTTATTTATTTTTTTAGCTTTTCCAGCTCAGTTTTATCTTTACAGAAAAAGTMATTTTTCTGTTTCCATGTTGGGTTTTGGTGAATATTTAAATTTTAATGGAACCAAACAGTTTATTTACTTACAACTTTTGATTTACTAAGTACAGATTAAAAAAGACAAGAAATCAAAATCTCTAAAGTTATGTTTTAAACTTTAAAAGCAGCTGATTTGACCAGCAGCTGCCCTGAAGCTTTTCATCATATCAAGTGACTTTTCAGCAGCAGATAAGCTTCAATCACTAAAAACTAAATTTGTTTCAGAACAGAGGAACATTGAGTCATGAGGAAACATGTGAGAAAATGTGTTAAAACTGATAAATGAAGTGGAGATGATGGTAAAAAGGTCAAACTGTGACAAAATTAATTAAACTCAAACCTACTAAAGGAATGCATATCATCTGCCACCATCACAACTAAATATTTAAAGTTTCTTACTGTCTGCTCTGAAATAAAACCCCTTATATAATTTTATTGTATATAAACATAAATTCATATTTTATTGTATATAAATATATACTCATATATTTTGATATTTTCATATTAAATGTTACATTTTTATATCTTTATTGGTTCTAAATCTTGTGTCTAAAACCATAATTTAAGACCCAAACTGATGTTTTTTCTCATTTCCTCTTTCATTAGTTGTCTGAAACGTTCTGAAAGCTCAGATCCAGGGTCTTTGTGTACAGTTGCCGTGGTAACGGGATGCGATGAATGAGCTGGAGGGGACTGGGCGTCAGCATCCCTCTGCTCCGCGGCGACACGACAGACGGTCTCATCCGGTCGTTCGCTCTCGTCTCCGAACCCTGAAATGTTTCCAAAGGGAAAAAAAACCCCGTTTCCTGTGCGGAGCGGAGCCGGAGGACGTATTAATCACAGTGATTCATGTTTGCTTCATCATCTTCATCAAAGCGCTGATGTTCGCAGACGAGGGCAGAGTTAGAGGAAGATAATCCTCTTCCTCACACCTTCATCGCGTTATTTCTCCTCCTCGTCATTTCCTGAGTGAGATCTGGAGGAGTGTTTGTGATGCAGCTGCTGCCTGATTTCACTAATTACTGTCAACTGTTGTTACACACACACACACACACACACACACACACACACACTGATGGAGTACATATGTCAGCAGCAGCATTGTGTCGGCACTCGGAGCGCTGCAGGGTTGGTAAACAGACGTGTGACTCATCACGCTTTAATCCCTCTGTCCTCTCCAGGAGATTCTTCCACATCRCAGCCACTGGATCGGTTCTGAACAAACTCGAGCCAGAGGCTCAGAGTGGGCCGGGCTCTTTACCCTCCACTCGCCGAGGCCCTCAGAAAAACAAGTACTACAAATATATTTACTGACTCATTTCATGCCGGGCTGTTTTTCAAAGAGCCAGGTGTGTTTAGCTTAGATTAAACAGGAAACATCACCTTCCTGAGCCCGATTAAACACTGAGCTCCACCTGGTATTTCCTGCATAGAAACAGCGTTTGAACGCACCCTCTTATAAACACTGAAAAGTCCTACGTGCACGACTAAATAAATACTATAGAAATACTATTAAAGAAATCAACGATTAGTTGAAACATTAGACTTTATTTGATAAACATGTAATTTAACTGTAAAATAAAGACTGTAAAAATACTGTAGGATGTTTAGTTTTGTAACTTTTTTAAAATATATTTTAACACGGAC
>NW_013953067.1:91016-92891 GCF_001266775.1 Austrofundulus limnaeus
TATATATATATATAGTGTTGAGTTACTATTGAATAGTAATTTGATTGTAGTTACCCAATAAAGGTAGTTTTACTAACAGCAGTTTTTCTTTTGTACCCTAATTACCACGTAATTACATGGTAATAAGGTAGTAATTACATTTAATTACATTTTTATTATATTGTCATTACATGGTAATAATGGTACTGTAAAAGAAAGCGTTACCAAATAATCAATGTGCATTACAAGAGATGTAGTTTATGGCTTCAAAAGCAGATTTTTTTAAGACATTCATACGRTTATTTGTGAAGCCCCCGAGGGCCACGTAAAATGCCAGGCTGGACCTCATTCAGCCCACAGGCCTTGATTTGGAATGTGGACATTGAAAAGATATTAGTTTTTGATCTAATTTTGACATAATTGTTGATACAAAATCAACTTGGACTGATTATATTCTATAATCTGCCTCACATCCTGAAAAGAAGTGGAATATAAACCCGGCRGTCTGAAGGAGCCGACAGGAACCTTCACGTCTCTGTTTGTGTTTGTGATGAATGGTTTGTGAGTCGAGGATAATCTCCTCATTACAGCTGCAGTCAGAGGAAACTGCAGCTATGTTTGGGTTCCTGAAGCTCTGCTAGGCCACGCCCTCGGCAGGTCCACCTGCTGCAGGTGAGGCGGGTCGTGGTCCTCGGCTCTCAGGAGGTCGCTCGGATTAAAGCTTGTCAGGAAGTCGTTTAGAGACGAGGTTTAATGTCACGTCTGCACAGGTCACAGTTCAGATCATGACTTCAGGTCTGCTCGCCGTGTTAAAAATAAATCTGGAGGCCGGGAGATGATTTATGGCAGCGGGGAGACGGTGAAAAGAGAGAGGCTCTCTGAAACACACAGATTTTAATCTGCAGCTGCAGCTGAGAGGATAAAAAAAGACCTGAGGAAATTTGGTTTTCTAGCTTTGTGATAGTTTATATTTTATTAACTCGGGTTTGGAAATATGAGCCAAAAGCTTTTTAAGCCTCCAGTTCACAAACAAACTGTATTTTAAATCAAACAGATTTTAAATCCCTGGATTAATTCTAAAAGATTCAGTGTTAAAAATGTTCAGATTTAAGTAATTAATTATTTTAAAGCTCTGATTATACCGGTGTTCATTTCTACAGGAGGAATGTTAGTTTGAGTTAAAGAGAAACAGGAAGTGTGTGACGCCTGCCTTCATGAACTGTCTGTGTTCGTTTGTCTGTTAGTAAAATATCTCATGAGCCACTGGATGACTTTTAAAATCAACCTGATTCAAGATGGCCGCCACAGCTAACCATCATCAGCTAACAAAAACAACCACAGCTTCAGCTGGTGTGGTTGTAGCTGAGAGTCACACTGAACTAAGACTGAGCATCCATCCATCATCCATCCATCCATCATCCATCCATCATCCATCATCCATCCATCCATCATCCATCCATCCATCCATCATCCATCCATCCATCCATCCATCATCCATCATCCATCCATCCATCATCATCCATCCGTCATCCATCCATCCATCCATCCATCATCATCATCCATCCATCATCCATCCATCCATCATCCATCCATCATCCATCCATCATCATCCATCCATCATCCATCCATCCATCCATCATCCATCCATCCATCCATCCATCATCCATCATCCATCCATCCATCATCATCCATCCATCATCCATCCATCCATCATCCATCCATCATCCATCCATCATCATCCATCCATCATCCATCATCCATCCATCATACATCCATCATACATCCATCATCCATCATCCATACATTATACATCCATCATCCATCCATCATCCATCATACATCCATCATACATCATCATACATCCATCATACATCCATCATCCATCATCCATACATT
>NW_013953067.1:93131-109284 GCF_001266775.1 Austrofundulus limnaeus
TCCATCATCCATCCATCCATCATCCATCCATCATCCATCCATCATCCATCCATCCATCATCCATCCATCCATCCATCATCCATCCATCCATCATCCATCCATCCATCCATCATCCATCCATCCATCCATCCATCCATCATCCATCCATCAATCCATCTATCCATCATCCATCCATCCATCCATTATCCAGCATCCATCCATCCATCCATCATCCCTGCATCCATCCATCCATCATCCCTCTGTCCATCCATCCATCCATCATCCATCCATCTATCATCCATCCATCCATCCATCATCCCTCTGTCCATCCATCCATCCATCATCCATCCATCCATCATCCATCCATCTATCATCCATCCATCATCCATCCATCCATCCATTATCCAGCATCCATCATCCATCCATCCATCCATCATCCCTCCATCCATCCATCCATCATCCCTCTGTCCATCCATCCATCCATCATCCATCCATCTATCATCCATCCATCCATCCATCAGCCATCCATCCATCATCCCTCTGTCCATCCATCCATCCATCATCCATCCATCCATCATCCATCCATCTATCATCCATCCATCATCCATCCATCCATCCATTATCCAGCATCCATCATCCATCATCCATCCATCCATCCATCATCCCTGCATCCATCCATCCATCATCCATCCATCCATCCATCCATCATCCATCATCCATCCATCCATCATCCAGCCATCCATCCATCATCCAGCCATCCATCCATCATCCATCCGTCCATCCATCCATCCATCCATCCATCCATCCTTCCTTCCTTCCTTCCTTCCTTCCTTCCTTTCTTCCTCCCTCCCTCCCTCTCCAGGGAGATGTCCAGCAGGCATCTTCACCAGATGAAGCCCATCAACTGGTTCCTCTGGATGTGGAGCAGCAGCTCGACTCTGAGTCTCTCCTGGAGAACTGAACTCCTCACCGAGTCCAGCTACCCTGCAGAGAGAACTCCTCTGGACCTCCTGTAGGTGAGATCTTGTTCTTTCAGTCAGAGCTTCATCTTACAGCTCAGCTCCTCTGACCCACAACAGACTATTACAGAGTCCACAGTTCTGCAGGAGCTGCACCGATCTGTCTGGATCTGACGCTCCATTCCTCCCTCACTGGGAACAAAACCCTTCTGATCCTCATCCCAGCTGGGAACCGCTCCAGTGAAAGCTGAAGATCACGAACAACATCATCCCCAGAATCCTGAGGTCACCGAAACCCTTCTGCCCCCTGGCTGCAACTAGAAAATCTGTCCAGACTGAGCATGATTTGATTTTAAAGGTCAAGTCTCAGTTTAAGATGATTTTAGTCAAAAACACTGTCTTGGAAGGCGGCGGGCGATATGCATTCCATCGAAGTACTCTGCTCCTTTAGTTTACTGAAGCTCTTATTCTAGTTTTAATACTTTTATGGAAGGCTTAAAGTGACTGCGACATCAAATTTTGTAACAAATATGAATGCATTTTTGGAAAGGTAACATTGACAACATATTGTAAAAACAGATTTAATGCAGCTGGGATGAGCAGCTGTTGAGATATTCACATGCAAAGAAACAGGAAGTGATGTCAAAGGGGAATGTCTGAAGGTGAACAGAGCGTTGCTACAAAGGCCGACAACACAGACTGTAGAGAAGATTCTTATGTTTCTTTAGATTATTTTAATTATTATAATAAAGAGATGAGGAAGAGTTCAATAAATGTTGTTTTAATAAACAAAAACCAGAGATTTATTTCTTGAAGAGTTCCCCTTTGATGTCACTTCCTGTTTCACTTCATCTGAGACAAGTTCAGAAGAAAAGCTGCCAGTTATGGGACATAATGGGTAAACTCATGTTAAGTTTCTTAAACATAAAGATGTTTTCTTTGACATTTTCTTTTTCGCGACCCTGAAAAGAATAAACGTGTACAGAAAACGGATGGATGGATATGTATGTCACAGGCACTTTAATGAGCAGGTTATTTGTTTCTAACTGACTGAAATCAGTTTTTTTTTATCAGCTGAAGCTGTTCTACAAATCTGCACAAACTCATGAACGTGATGCCAAACTGACAGCAGTAGATTTGCTCCTAAATCCTTGTTATTTCATCGACTGACCCCATAAAAGCCTGAATTTATGCCTGGTGACATGTTGTGTGAGGTAGAACAGCTGCAGAGGCAGCGGGAAGTTGTGTTTTACAGATGAAATAGTTGGAATAAAGTGTGAAGCTGGGAGCTGGAAGCCCGCAGCGTCCAGTCCCGCTCACTCCGCCCCTCTGCAGAGACAACGGGAGCTCCATTCAAACTCGGTCCGCGCCCCGGGATGCCTCAGAGGCTGTGAACCGAAGGAAAGGCGGCCGCAGCAGCGCGACAAGCACAAACACACCTTTTTACCTGAAGCAAATAAAGAGCAAAGATCCGCCGCACACATCCAGACACTCAGCCGGGCACGTAGTCTGCTAACKGGAGGCTAACGACATGGCGAGCGCCTCGTACCACATCTCCAACCTGCTGGAGAAGATGACCTCCAGCGACAAGGATTTCAGGTGAGATCGGTTCCGGATGAAGCGGGTTTTCTGTTCGGGCCTTGGTACCAACTCGAGCTGTTCGTGTTTAGTGTTGATTTCAGTGAAACTGCTGGTTTTAGCGTTAGATTTAGTCATCTGTCAGGAAGGCCTCGGGCTAACATGCTAACCGTTAGCCTGCCACCTGTCTGAATCTCGGAACCTCCTGCCTGGGTTGGCTCTCCGTACCGGGCTCGGTTTGGTTTGACAGCGGGGTGTTTCAGCGTTAGCAGCTGGTTACAGTGATAACCTGCTTTGTGGCAGGTTTAACCGGCAGCTGATCTGCAGGTTAGCGGCCGTTTATTAGCAGCTGACTCGCCTGTTAGCGGCTAGCAGCCTGTTAGCGGCTAGCMGCCTGTTAGCACGGCGTCAGCGGCGGAATGTGAGGTATGTTCACCGGGCTGAGTGTGTCCAGGTGAGGGCAGGTGGTTTTCAGCTGTCAGGGTCGGTGTTCAGGTGTGGTGGATGTAAACAGTCAGCAGGTTGAAGCAGTCAGGATGTTTGTTTACAGAAATGATTAGCTCCGCTGGAGGAAGAACAGGTCTAATCGGTGTTTTATTTCTTGCTTTAATTTGACTTTAACTAAGCTTCGACTAATAAACAGTTCCTATAGACTTTAACTTCCTCTAATTACACATTATACATTAAATATGATGTTAATAACACACAAAATATGCGAGTCATTAATTCTACAATGTTTATGGCAAAGTTTTGAACTACATGACCCATGTTGCCTCACGTGGCGCGGTGCATTCTGGGTAGGTGATGAGGTACTAACGAATTTAACTTTGTTTAATGGTTAATAAATGCGGATTTTGGCCACGCAGTGCAGGTTTTTGTGGCTTATTATGTTAATATAACGTTAAATCGAAGACAGACCAGAAAACAGGGCTCAGTAATAAAATCACTGCTGYAGGATGTTTTAATAAAAAACTGAAAATTATAAGTTTTTATCAACAGCTACACCTTTTTTTTTTTTTTTAAACTTTGGTGCTATGTTTGAGTTGCGTCATGACTTTTCGGTTAGCTGTTTATTGCGTGTTTACAGTGTCAGCAGAGGAGAGTTTTGATTTTATGANGCGGATTTTGGCCACGCAGTGCAGGTTTTTGTGGCTTATTATGTTAATATAACGTTAAATCGAAGACAGACCAGAAAACAGGGCTCAGTAATAAATTCACTGCTGCAGGATGTTTTAATAAAAAACTGAGAATTATAAGTTTTTATCAACAGGCTACTTTTTTTTTTTTTTTAACTTTGGTGCTATGTTTGAGTTGCGTCATGACTTTTCGGTTAGCTGTTTATTGCGTGTTTACAGTGTCAGCAGAGGAGAGTTTTGATTTTATGATGCATTCAATTACACCTCGTTAACTGCTAACATGCTTTTATTCTCAAAGTCGAACAGCCGGGTACTTTGTCACGTGACCATGTAAACGGAGGCTGACATATTGGTTTGGGGGAAAATAGGATGAGTTYCTCTATGTGGAAAATAGGAAAAATGATGAAAAGTTGTTGTAGGACTGCACTAATCATGTTAAAAAAAACATCCAGAAATAAACTATATTTTTTCTAACTGCACGTGTTGTCRTGCTGCCTCTGCAGACCTCCATGCTTCTCCTTGTTTAAAAAGAATAGCCTCATTGTTTTGATTTAAAACCCACTAAAATTGGCTAAAATGAAGAGTAAACACTCAAAACTACACACTAACTATAAAATCCAAACATGTTAAAAGTCACAGATCTAATCAATAAAGTCCTGCTCTCACTGGCTTTTCGTTGCCGCCAATCTCCATTCAAATTTCGCCTCTTTTTATTTTCTTCTTCCTGTAGATTTTTTACTCTTTATCAGATAACTTTGAGCCTCAGATATAAAGGAGGTCTGAGGGGTTATATTTTTTTGGTTTAAGAGAAAGATGAGACTGACGATGGACAGCGGTGTTTTTTCTAAGAAATTACCGTGTTTCCTGCTCCCTTCAGCTGCAGTTTGAGGTTGAAATCACGTGACTGAATGACATCACGCCAACTTTGAGAATAAGTTATGTGATAAAGCATTTGGTTGGTCGTAAAATGATGATTTATTTAGTAGTGAGTATTAAGTTACTGGTAGTAATATAATAAATATAATATAATATAATGTGGCGCTCATTTTTTCTGGCGTTCTGTGTCGTTTGGGCTGAATGTGTGTCATGGAGGTGTAAATAATTATTAGGGTTATTATTTAAGTCTATGATGTTTGTTGACGTTAGCGGCTACTGCTAGCATCTTAACATATAAAAACAATTTCAGAACAAACACTCTCCCTGGCAAAGACCAAACAATAATCATCTTAGAGCTGTTTGGTACCGAGGGGAAAWAATTCATGTTTTTCTTCTTTATTCTCTAAAGCATTACTCAGTTTTTCATCTGATTCCTCTAAAAGGCCACATTTTTATAAGTCATACAAAGAAATATTCTCAAAGGCTGGAATAGTAAGAATATCAATCTCAGCCAGCAGAGGGAACCATCAGGTTTTAAATGAGATTTTCAAATTCTGTTTGTCTGTCAGCAAAATATTTCATGAACCACTGCACATATTTTAGTCAAACTCAGAAATGAAGACCAGGCTGGACGTCTATAATGATCAACTTCTGAAGTCGACTTGATTCATGATGGATGATGGTTGCTGCAGCTAATCCAAYGTCACAAACACAAAAATACAACTGTATTAAACAGTTAAGAGCTTTAAACATTAACTTCACCACAATGCCACAGAAAAACCACTTGAAAATCAACATGGTGGATCTTTATAAGCTTTAGAACACTTTAGAACAAAWTTTTTTGAAGAACTCTGTCTCTATTGCTGAACCACTGTCTATTTCAGTTTTGATGTTGGTATTTACGAGGTGTAATTGAAAGCACCATCACGTCTTCATAAGGAACTGTAATACTCTGTGTAACAGGGCAATATTTATTCAGGAACTTTAAATCCTGACAGATCTGCTCACAGAAAAAAGTTTTCTCTCCATTTTGGGATCATTTCTGTCCGTACACAAACAGAACATTTAGTTTAGTTTTTTTGTTGCAAAGATGACAACTTCTACTCAAGTTAATAATAGCTGCCAAAAAATAAATAAATAAGTAAACTCTGATGACAGCAGCTTCATGAAGATCTTAAAGGTTATGACCTCCAGGCGATGTTGAAATATCCCTTCATGTTCCTGTATTTTTTGTTTGCAGATGTCACATTTCAGCACAGTCTGTAAAAATACGACATTTGGACTTTTTACTGGAGCTGAAATAAGATTTTGGTTACAGAAGAAACCTTGAAATTCTCGAATTATAAATCTTTAGAGAAAATATCAGAATACGTCGATATTTGCAAAAAAAATAAAAAGTGAATCATGTTGCCTGACTGTAATTTAGTGCTGGTCGGTATACCGTTTTGTACCGAATACCGGTTTTTATTTTTGTTATGATATGAATTTTGTGAATACCGGACATTCCTGTTTAAATAGCGGAACGTTTCGTCGCGGCCGCCAGTGAACTGTTGTTTCCCGGGGGACATTTTTCCTTGCTGCACCGCTATGTGCGTTAGCATGCTAATGTTTGGAGCAGCTAGTTGCAGCAGCAGGTGGCGATTCCGCTGCTTATATTGACTGATGTTTAAAAAAACATCCCGTTTTYGCCGTCGCTGAATGTAGTAAACACCTCTTCAGTGACGTGCACAGTTAGATTTAACGCGGTTAGTTAATATGGAGACGTTATGCTGATGGAGACTTAACGTGGTTCTATTGTGAAAAGCCTGCAGGAAGTAGTTCGTAGTGGAGTTAGAATTGACTGGTGTGCAAGGTGAGTCGTGCTGATAAGCTTTAATAAATAATATAAAACAATAAACCCGATCATAATCTTTTCTTAACCCTCCTCCTTCACGACTGGACCAAAATGCATGACTACTGTCTGCAACCACCAGTCAGAGAAGAACAGACACAGAGGAGGGAAACAGAGACACACACAGAGGTACAGGAAAAAAATGTCACTAAGCAGGGTTTGTACATTTTATTATCAGCTGAGCTGTGATGAAAAGAAAAATATCGTGAAACCGGTGAAAATGTTGAAAATACCGTGATATAAAATTTTGATCATATCGCCCAGCTCTACTGTAAATCCAGTTATTGTCTCGGTAGCAAAAATAAACCAGAAGGATCTCAGGGTTCCTTTAGTTTTTACACTTTTTCTGTCTTGAAATGTAAATTTTCCTGTAATATAATTACAAAATAAATAAATAAAACATTATAACTGTCCAGTTTTCCTCCAGATAACTAATGTTTTATAGTTTAATTTTGCTGATTTTTTAATGTAACTGTTTAAATGTTCTTTATTCATATAATTTTTAGTGTTGGAGTGTACCTCATGTTGATGATGATTTAGCCTCTTCCTCTCGTCAGGCTTCAGATTGGCTCAGTCTGTGGATTAAAGCAGAAAGATCTGAGTAAAAACCTTAAAGAGTGAATTCAGAGTAAAGCTGTGTTTTTGTGTGAAGCAGCTCGGTGATGATCACAGCACACATTATCAGTTCCATCACCTCTGACGGCACTGCAGCTCTTTCAGTCCTTTAAACCTGTGAAACCCAGTGACTCGGCGGCACCGGCTGTCGCTGCCGTCGGTGACCCTATCCGATCCGGTTCTTATCAGAGCACTTTGGTTCTGGGATGAGCAGGAGCTCTGCGGGAGAGGAAGCTGTCTCTTTAGGTGACGTGTCGCTGCCGGAGCGTTGTACAGCAGATTATTTTAAAGCGGAGCCGCGTCGCTGTMAGACTGGTGCTGACAGGAAGTGCTGCTGGAGGAGCGTGATGATTGGATCTGGCTGTCAGCAGATCTCATTCTGTTTGCAGGGATTTGTGGAAAAACTGGGCCTGTTAGTGTTGGAAGTTAATAAAAACAAACCAACATCAGAATCTATGTGAGCAGTGTCCTCAGTGATGATCTGTGAGCTGGTCCCAGTCAGAACTCTGGTTCTGATGGACCTCACTGAGGTTCTGACTCGGCTGCTTCTTTTACTTTCTGATGAGTTAAATGAAACTTTCCTGTTTTTAGGTTCATGGCCACCAACGACCTGATGACAGAGCTGCAGAAAGATTCCATCAAACTGGACGATGACAGCGAGAGGAAGGTGAGTGTTTCCTGGTTTCCTCCTGAGGGTGGAGCTGAGGCCTGAGCTGATTGGTTGGTTGGTTGATTGACAGGTGGTAAGGATGATCCTCAAACTGCTGGAAGACAAAAATGGAGAGGTTCAGAACTTGGCCGTCAAATGGTAAAAACATGAATGCTTTTTGACACGATCTTCCTGTTTCCTGTGATGATGTCACTAACTGTGGGTGCGTCTGATTGGTCAGCCTGGGGCCTCTGGTCAGTAAGGTGAAGGAGTACCAGGTGGAGACCATTGTGGACACGCTGTGCACCAACATGCTGTCGGACAAAGAACAGCTGCGAGACATTTCTTCCATCGGACTCAAAACTGTGATCGGAGAGTTACCGCCAGCCTCCAGCGGTAAAATACTAGATATACCTCGGATAGTAACAGTACTACAGATACACCTTGGATAGTAACAGTACTACAGAGACATGATACTGTAGTACAGATGAGTATAAATAAACTGACAGCAGGTTTTTGGAGCCTGCAGGACTCGGGGGATCAGGTTACAGGAGTGTTTTTTTTTCTTCGCCCTCTTCAGGCTCAGCTTTAGCTGCGAGTGTTTGTAAGAAAATAACGGGTCGACTGACGAGCGCCATCGCCAAACAGGAAGACGTATCGGTGCAGCTGGAGGCACTGGACATCATGGCCGACATGCTCTGCAGGTACAGATCCAGGTTTTTGTTTCTTAGTTGTTTCTCTGGACAAAGCTGGGTTGTTTGTAAATAAATTGTTTGTTTGTTTGTTTGTGCAGACAGGGCGGCCTGCTGGTCAACTTCCATCCCTCCATCCTCAGCTGTCTGCTCCCTCAGCTCACCTCTCCCAGACTGGCTGTCAGGAAGGTGGGTCTGACCTCTGACCTCTGACCCAGACCAGCTCTCTCTGGTCTGGCTGCTGAGTTTCTGGTCCTGTSCCTGTTTTCAGAGGACCATCATGGCTCTGGGCCACCTGGTGATGTCCTGTGGGAACCTGGTCTTCATCGACCTGATCGAACACCTGCTGACGGAGCTGGGGAGGAACGACAACATGTCCACCACCAGGACCTACATCCAGTGCACGGCGGCCATCAGCAGGCAGGCGGGACACCGGATCGGTGAGACGGCTGGGAGGAGCAGCAGGTTCTCTAGTTTGACCTTGAGCTGACCTTTGACCTCTGACCTGTGTGCTCAGGAGAGTATCTGGAGAAGATCATCCCTCTGGTGGTGAAGTTCTGTAACGTTGATGATGATGAGCTCAGAGAGTACTGCATCCAGGCCTTCGAGTCCTTCGTCAGGAGGTAGAACCCTCTCCGAGCCCACCTGAATGTTGTTTTTGTTTTTGTTTATTCTTGTTTTTGTTTATAGGTGTCCTAAAGAAGTCTACCCCCACGTTCCCACCATCATCTCCATCTGCCTGCGCTACCTGACCTACGACCCTAATTACAACTTTGACGATGAAGATGAGGATGATAACGCCATGGACGCTGAGCAGAACGATGAAGACTACCAGGGTGGGCGATGAAACCCCGACCGGTTTCTGCACAGCTGTGAAAAGAGGCTGAACTTCCTGTGTTTGTGTTCAGGAAGTGACGACGAGTACAGCGACGACGACGACATGAGCTGGAAGGTCCGCAGGGCGGCGGCCAAGTGTTTAGACGCCGTCGTGTCGACCCGTCATGAGATGCTGCCCGAGTTCTACCGCTCCGTGTCTCCCGCGCTTGTCTGCCGCTTCAAGGTAGGTCCCAACCGTCACTTCCTGTCCCTGGCCCCGCCCCCCGCAGCATTAACCCGACACCTGTGTGTTCAGGAGAGGGAGGAGAACGTGAAGGCGGATGTTTTCCACGCCTACCTGTCGCTGCTGAAACAGACCAGGCCGGCTCAGAGCTGGTTGACTGATCCAGACGCCATGGAGCAGGGAGAAACGCCGCTGACGATGCTGCAGAGCCAGGTGAGGAAACTCTTATTCACTTCTTTACTAACCTGAAATAAAGACRAATGAAGACAAATATTCATGTTTAGGTGTCAAATTAATAATAAAAAAATAGATTTGATGTTTTCTGAAGAGCAGCTGTTTTCCTGCAGGATTAAAACTGTCGTTGTAGTGCTGTTGTTGTGCAGCAGGTGGTGCTGGTGCTCTCTGACAGAATGAGCTGACAGGAAGTAGAACCTGTTTAACGTGGTTCTGTCTAACAGGAAGTAGAACCTGTTTAACGTGGTTCTCTCTCTGTGACAGGAAGTAGAACCTGTTTAACGTGGTTCTGTCTAACAGGAAGTAGAACCTGTTTAACGTGGTTCTGTCTAACAGGAAGTAGAACCTGTTTAACGTGGTTCTGTCTGACAGGAAGTAGAACCTGTTTAACGTGGTTCTCTCTCTGTGACAGGAAGTAGAACCTGTTTAGGTTCTGTCTGACAGGAAGTAGAACCTGTTTAACGTGGTTCTCTCTCTGTGACAGGAAGTAGAACCTGTTTAAAGTGGTTCTGTCTCTCTGACAGGAAGTAGAACCTGTTTAATGTGGTTCTGTCTCTCTGACAGGAAGTAGAACCTGTTTAACGTGGTTCTCTCCCTGCAGGTGCCCATGATTGTTAAAGCTCTCCACAAGCAGCTGAAGGAGAAAAGTGTAAAAACTCGTCAGTGTTGCTTCAACATGCTCACGGAGCTCGTCAACGTCCTGCCAGGAGCGCTGACTCAGCACATCCCGGTCTTGATACCAGGTAAGAAAGCTCTGAGCCGCTCCTGACGCCATGTTTGTGTCTTCAAGTCGAGTAAAGACACGTGTGTTTGTGTGTTTGTTTGCCTCAGGAATCATCTTCTCTCTGAACGACAAGTCCAGCAGCTCCAACCTGAAAATCGACGCCTTGTCCTGCCTTCACGTCATCATGGTCACCCACCCCGCCCACGCCTTCCACGCCCATGTCCCCGCCCTCGTCCCGCCCGTGGTGGCCTGCGTAGGAGACCCCTTTTACAAAATCACATCGGAGGCGCTGCTCGTCACCCAGCAGCTCGTTAAGGTGGGCGTGGAACCTGCGACCACCGCAGGTTTGTTGTCGCAGCTGATGGTTGTTTTTATTTGGTCTTTTCCAGGTGATCCGGCCTCTGGATAACCAATCAGAAGGCTCCGACAGCTTTGACCCCTCCCCCTACATAAACGACTTGTTCACCTGCACAATCAAGCGCCTGAAGGCCGCCGACATCGACCAGGAGGTTAAAGAACGAGCCATTTCCTGTATGGGACAGATCATCTGTAACCTAGGTAACCATCAGCTGTCAGTCACAGGATATGATGTCATCGGCTGCAGGTTTTAACTTCCTGGTTGTTTGGCTCTGTAGGTGACCGCCTGCCCAATGAGCTGGCAGGAACTCTGCTGATCTTTCTAGAACGCCTGAAGAACGAGATCACGCGGCTGACCACCGTCAAAGGTAAGCCCCGCCCCCTCATGAAGCCGCAGGAGGGAGGCGGTGCCCGGTGGCGTGACGATGAGTTTGTGTTTGCAGCTCTGACGCTGATCGCCGGCTCGCCGCTGAAAATTGATCTGCGGCCGGTTCTTCCCGACGCCGTTCCGATCCTGGCCTCCTTCCTGAGGAAGAACCAGCGAGCGCTGAAGCTCTGCACGCTGGCTGCGCTGGACATCCTGCTGCGAAACTACAGGTAACTTGTCAGCCCCGCCCCCTCCGTCAGCCCCGCCCCCTCAGCTCACCGCCCCTCTGTGCTCCTCAGCTCGGCGGTGACCCCCGTCATGGTGGACGCGGTCCTGGCCGAGCTGCCGCCCCTCATCTCAGAGAGCGACATGCACGTGTCCCAGATGGCGCTGAGCTTCCTGTCCACGCTGGCCGTCACCCACCCRTCCTCCCTGGGCCAGCTGAGCGGGGGCAACATCCTGCAGCAGCTCATCGCACTGGTCCGATCCCCGCTGCTGCAGGGAGGAGCGCTCGCCGCCATGCTGGACTTCTACCAGGTACCGCCGGCTCTGAAGCCTGGGTCGGACCAGACCGGACTCCGGACTCCGGTGACCCCACCTTTGGTTCTAACTGTGTGTTTGTTCAGGCGCTGGTGGCCACAGACACCCCTGGTCTGGGCTACATGGACCTGCTGAGGATGCTAACGGGTCCGGTGTACTCTCAGAGCACCGCTCTGCCTCACAAACAGGCCTACTGCTCCATCGCCAAATGTGTCGCCGCCCTGACCCGGGCCTGTCCCACCGAGGGGCCCGCTGTGGTGGGCCAGTTCATCCAGGTGAGTCTGAGGACCCACACTGTTCTCTGATGTTTAAAAAAACTACATTACCAGCCTTCACAATAAAAGTAGGGCTGAAACAATTCCTTGAATAATTCCAGTAATTCGATTACTAAAAATCCTCGAGGTAAAAAAAAAAAAATACACACTTATAATCAGCGCACTTTTGCCAGCCAGAATGTTATTTGTGTTACACAACGCTACGACGTTAGCGCTTCCGCTAACTGTTACGCTGTTAACGCGTGTAAGCTACGGGCTATTTCTCGCAATGGAAGGAGACGAAGAGTCCCAAAACGAGGCGCTTGAGCTGAAACACATTTATCTGTTGGTGCTTCTATCTTAACTTAAAGGACATACCTGGAGGGAATATATCAAGTTAAATGTATTTATAGAAAATAGTAGGATTTGTTTCATTTTTGCTGCTGCTTTTTATGACTTTGAAACCTGCAGCCTTTATTTATTACTGCTGTCATATTAGACAAGACTAAATATTTTATTGCCTAAAATGGGAACTTAATAAAACTTCATAAAAATATGAATTTACTTTTACTATTAACAATAACATTTGAGCTCTACAAAGCTCAATGTGCAACACCCTAATCTTTATATTACCCATTTTACTTACTAAATTTCTAACAGAAAAGATCACATTCAGTTTTCCAATCCATAAAAATGAATTACTTTATTTTTGATTTTTCAATGATTGTTAAAAATGATTGAGTGCTTTTAAGTAATGCCTCCTCAAACCTCACAGACATAAATACAAACAAGTGGAGCTTAAAATGCATGAATTAATAAAACTGGTGTCATTTGACTTTGATTGCAGCTGGATCATCAGCAAGTATAGATAAAACCTTCACAATATTAAATAATTGTATTTCTCGTAAAATAAGCTTAAGTAACGACTGCAGAATATGAGAATTTTTTWAATCCGATTACTTGATTAATTGACAGAATAATGTATAGATTTTTTATTGATTACTAAAATAATTAGCTGTAGCCCTAAATAAAAGCCTAACTTTCTGTTTGAGTCGGACAGTTCTGCAGTTGCGTGTTTGCTCTGAAAGATGGCGGTGCTAATACGTAGCCTGCACGCTAACGCGTGCTGATGTATCTGACAGGATGTGAAGAACAGCCGCTCCACAGACTCCATCCGGCTGCTGGCTCTGCTCTCGCTGGGCGAGGTGGGACACCACGTGGACCTGAGCAGCCAGCCGGAGTTGAAGACCGTCATCCTGGACGCCTTCTCCTCCTCCAGTGAAGAGGTGACCTGAGGCTGGACATTTCAGTTTTGAAGCTGGTTCTGCTGTCAGGTGTTTAACCGGTCACTGGGCTCGTTGTGTCTCAGGTGAAGTCTGCGGCGTCGTACGCGCTCGGCAGCATCGCGGTGGGGAACCTGCCGGAGTACCTGCCCTTCGTCCTGCAGGAGATCTCCTCGTCCAAGAGGCAGTACCTGCTGCTGCACTCGCTCAAAGAGATCATCAGTGAGAGCCGCGCCTCCCCACGGATCATCCCGTTTGTGTGCGTGGTTTTAACCTGTTCATGTGTCCAGGTTCGGCGTCCGTGTCGGGCCTGAAGCCGTACGTGGAGTCGGTTTGGTCCCTGCTGCTCAAACACTGCGAGTGTCAGGAGGAGGGGACCAGGAACGTGGTGGCCGAGTGTCTGGGCAAACTGACGCTGATCGACCCCGAAACCCTGCTGCCCCGCCTCAAAGGATACCTGCTGTCAGGTGAGCTGCAGGGCTTTAAACCCAGCCCGACCTGCTCCTCTCCTCTCATTGGTCTGTCTGCTGCTGTCTGCAGGCTCGTCGTACGCCCGCAGCTCCGTGGTGACAGCGGTGAAGTTCACCATCTCTGACCAGCCGCAGCCCATCGACCCACTGCTGAAGAACTGCATAGGTACCTGCAGAAACCACAAAACTTGTGTTAATACGGATTATTTTACCCTGTATTTCAAAATAAAAGTGTTACAAGCTGCTGCTGAGGTAAAAAATAACAACATTCGGTTAATAATCTGTCATTTAAATTATGAACAAACTGTTTGTCAGGTCTGAAGAAGCAAAACTAAAATATGAAGCAGAGATTAAAGTTAAAAAATAATCTTAAATATTCTGAAGGCAGAAAAACTATTTTCTCTTCAACAGAACTAAAATAAWTTTTTAAAATGAAAGTAATTTCTTACAGTAGAAAGTAATTAAATATTGTGTAAATCACCTGATCCGATGAAGACATGATGAGAAACAGATCCTGCTCTCTGATTGGTCGTCTGTCCTCAGGTGACTTCCTGAAGACGCTGGAGGACCCGGACCTGAACGTGCGTCGCGTGGCCTTGGTAACGTTCAACTCGGCCGCCCACAACAAGCCCAGTCTGATCCGAGACCTGCTGGACTCGGTTCTACCGCAGCTTTACAACGAGACCAAAGTGAGGAAGGAGCTGATCAGAGAGGTGAGGAGGGGGCGGGGCTTGTCTGCAGGGGGGCGGGACGTGTCTGCAGGATATCTGCATGGATGGATGGTAGGATGATGGTTGGATGGATGGTTGGATGATGGATGGATGGATGGTTGGATGGATGGATGGTTGGATGGATGGATGGATGATAGATGGTAGGATGATGGATGGATGGTTAGATGGATGGATGTTGGGTGATAGGATGATGGAAAGATGGTTGGATGGATGTTGGATGATAGGATGATGGAAAGGTGGTTGGATGGGTGGTTGGTTGGATGGACGATAGGTGGTAGGATGATGGATGGATGGATGGTTGGTTGGATGGTTGGATGGATGGATGGTTAGATGATGGATGGATGTTTGGATGGATTATAGATGGTAGGATGATTGTTGGATGGTGGATGGTTGGATGGTAGGATGATGGATGGATGGATGATAGATGGTAGGATGATGGATGGATGGTTAGATGGATGGATGTTGGGTGATAGGATGATGGAAGGATGGTTGGATGGATGTTGGATGATAGGATGATGGAAAGATGGTTGGATGGGTGGTTGGTTGGATGGACGATAGGTGGTAGGATGATGGATGGATGGATGATGGACAGATGGATGGTTGGTTGGATGGTAGGATGGTTGGATGATGGATGGATGTTTGGATGGATTATAGATGGTAGGATGATTGTTGGATGGTGGATGGATGGATGGTTGGATGGTAGGATGATGGATGGATGATGGATGGTTGGATCCAGTCGTATCTTCAGGGGGCGGGGCTCAGGACTGACAGGTGTCCTGGTTCTGCAGGTGGAGATGGGTCCGTTCAAACACACGGTGGACGACGGACTGGACCTGAGGAAGGCTGCCTTCGAGTGCATGTACACCCTGCTGGACAGCTGCCTGGACCGTCTGGACATCTTCACCTTCCTGAACCACGTGGAGGACGGCCTGAAGGACCACTACGACATCAAGGTCCCTTTACAGTCCGGGGTCAGGGTTCTGCTCGRTCCAGGTCCGGTTCTTACCGCTCTGTGTTGGGTTCTAGATGCTGACGTTCCTGATGCTGGCCAGACTGTCGTCACTTTGTCCCAGCGCCGTCCTGCAGAGACTGGACCGACTGGTGGAGCCRCTCAGAGCCACCTGCACCACCAAGGTACCGAGACCGCAGAACCCCGCAGAGCCCCGGTCCGTCGGCGGCCATGTTTTCAGCCTCCCCTCTCTCCGCAGGTGAAGGCGAACTCGGTGAAGCAGGAGTTCGAGAAGCAGGACGAGCTGAAGAGGTCGGCCATGCGAGCCGTTGTGGCGCTGCTGACCATCCCCGAGGCCGAGAAGTCGCCGCTCATGTCCGAGTTCCAGTCCCAGATCTCGTCCAACCAGGAGCTGGCGGCCATCTTTGACTCCATCCAGAGAGACTCCAGCTCTGCCAACATGGAGTCCATGGACACCAGCTAGAGAGAGCGCCGACTGAGCCAGTATCCCCTGATGCAACACGGCACCACCCCGCTGCTGGAGCGCCAAACCCTGCAGCATGTTTCCATACCGACAACACACACACACACACACACACACACACACACACACACACACACACACACACAGTGGGTATCTCTGCTGACGACAGAACATAATTTAAATCACTTCCTCGTAAAAGGTCATCTTCCTTCTTTTCTGAGAAATCCCCACAACACACACACACACACACACACACACACACACACACACACACACACACACACAGTGGCACACACAGACGCTAACTTCTCTGCACATGTAGGCA
>NW_013953067.1:109294-112661 GCF_001266775.1 Austrofundulus limnaeus
CACACACAAACACACACACACACACACACACACACACACACACACACACACACACACACACACACACACACACACACACACACACACCCTCTCCTAGCGATCGATCGTTCCATGATGCATTGCACTGATTTCTGCAGTTGGGAAGATGGACGGACGGACGGCTCACACAGACGGACAAAAAGGACAAAAATCTAAAAGTTAAAAAAGAAAAAAAATCTAGAAAAATCTTTTCCATTCGAGGCTCGGCAGCTCTTCGTCACATCTTATTATCGGCTGAGCTCTCTGTTCATCGTTCTTTTTTTATTTCTCGTCACGATTCCAGGAAGTTCCACAGGTACTGTCACCTGATTGGCTGCTGCTGAGTGACTGACAGTTAGCGCGTTATCTGAATGGACCAATGGGAAAACATTTAACGGCCTCTCCTGCCTGAGGCTGTGGCGACCAATAGGAGAAGGTTCGGTTTTTGGTTTTGTTTTCTTGTTTGTTTTTTTTGAGTGAATGATGTAGGCAACCAATAGTAGGGGCGAGAACTAATGGGCGGGGCTTCACAGTTTGTGGACCAATCAGCATCTCTTATTCCCCCGATTCAGTATTTCTGCCCTTGGCTTCTCACCCCAGAGGGAAGAGTATGAACTATTGGACCAGGTCCCACCTGACTGGACCGGACCGGGCTGGACCTATGCCAGGTGGAGCCACAAAGTACCGGTTTTATTTCCTGTGGGCCCAGACCTGTTGGAATCGGTTCCGTCTGGTCAGCTGTGGGTCGAGTTTACTTGTTGTCCTGCTAGTTAGGTTTTTTTTTCTAATGTGGTTAAACCGGGTTTAGACTGGTTTAATCTGGTCCGGTCCGGTTCGGTCAGGACAATCCTGTTTATCGCCAATAATAAAAAAAAAAAAGAATAAAAAGGTCCATTTCTGCCTGCCTTCATGTCCTGACTGTTTTATTTGTGCGGAGACTTAAAAAAATAAATAATAAATGAAAATAAAACTCAGAAAATAAATTTAAAGTTCCTGTAAGCTGTTGCAACAACACTGTTTACATGCAGACATTCCCCTTTGACATCACTTCCTGTTTCTTCACATGCAAATATCTCAACAACCGTTCATCTCAGTGACATGAAACTTGTTTTGCAACATGTTATCAATGTTATCTTTCCAAAAATGCATTCATGTTTATTACTAAAATTTGATGCCACATGCCCTTTAAAATAATACCTTACTTTTAAACAGACAGCAGTTTGTTTACAATGAAACACTTGATTGGTTCAGATCAGATGAAGGTTAACGCTGAACAGGAAGGAGTTGAGAAATCTGCTTCCTGTTTAGAATCATCCTTTGGTGAATAAACTCTTGGTAACCTGCAGGTCATCACGACTCACTGTCCGGAGTGAGGAGATGCCTGCGATGACTCGGACTGTTGAGCAACACGGCAAAATATCATACAGATGGTGAAGTGGAGTTAAATAAAAAATTTAATACGTCAAATTCAAGATGGCTGCCACAGCTAAGTAATAATAATGGCTATACCTCCATCAGTTTTACAGATGTTGAGCTATAATTTGGTGTGGTAGTAGCTGATAGTCATATTCAACACAAACTCTGACGTCATACAAGATCTTTGAAACTATCAGGCAAGGATTGATAATTTTATTTTCTCTTCTTTTGATATTTTATAAAAGTTTTAAAGTAACAGCACATTAAGTAGATGTAAGATCTGTTTTCCACCAGCAGAGGGAGCCAGACTAAACTTCAATTATGATTTTTTTTAAATCCTTTTTTACATTTCAATCCTTCAKTTGTGTTTATATAAAGTGGATATGCAACTCCACAAGCCCCGCCCCTTTTTGGAGGTGTGTCTCAGGYTGTTGTGAGGATGTCTCTTTAAATCCAAACAAGGCGCCTCACTCACCACCCCCCCTCCAGCTCAGGCTGACGCCACATCCCCACAGGTCAGAATCAGGACTTCCTGTTCGTTGAGCTCATCTCTGATTGGCTGCTTTAATGAAGCAGAACTCGTTAAGAGAGTAAACAAACCAAACGATGCTCGTTGATCTGGTCTTTTAGCCACGGCTAAAGACATCGATGATGATGATTTTCCTCTTTGAAGCTCAGTGATGTATTCTGCTCTGATGGACCGACTCAGAACAGAATCCATGTCTGCAGAAACAGGAGACCAGAATCAGCTAAAACCTCCGAGTTATTACAGCTCAGGAGGATGGATGGATGGATGGTTGGATGGATGGATAATGGATGGATGGATGGATGGTTGGATGGTTGGATGGATGGATGCATGGATAATGGATGGATGGATGGTTGGATGGATGGATGCATGGATAATGGATGGATGGATGGTTGGATGGATGGATGCATGGATAATGGATGGATGGATGGATAATAGATGGTTGGATGGATGGATGGTTGGATGGATAGATGGATGGATAATGGATGGATGAATAGATGGATGGTTGGATGGATAATGGATGGATGGATGGATAATGGATGGATGGATAATGGATGGATGAATNGATGGATGGATAATGGATGGATGAATAGATGGATGGTTGGATGGATAATGGATGGATGGATGGATAATGGATGGATGGATAATGGATGGATGAATAGATGGATGGATGGATGGTTGGATGGATAGATAGATGGTTGGATGGATAGATGGATGTATGGATGAACAGTTGGATGGATGTTGGATGGATAATGGATGGATGGATGAATAGATGGATGGATGGATGGATGGATGGATGGATGGTTGGATAGATGGATGGATGGATGTATGGATGGATGGATGGTTGGATAGATGGATGAATAGATAGATGGATGGATGGATGGATGGATGGATGGATGGATGGATGGATGTATGGATGGACAGATGGATGGAATGATGGATGGATGGTTGGATGGATGAATAGATGAATGGTTGGATGGATGGATGAATAGATGGATGGTTGGATGGATGTATGGATGGACTGATGGATGGTTGGATGGATGTTGGATGGATGGACAGATAGTTGGATGGATGGATGGTTGGATGTAGAAATATTTATAAATCAGTTAATTTGGTTTGTTTGGAGCAGAACTCAGGTGTTTGATCACCTGTCACCTATCAGCCAATCAGAAGGCCTGGTTATAAAACATAAACTCAGAGCAGCTCTCTGAATGAGATTTAATTCATCAACAGTTGGTTTTCAGAGTTTCATGCTAAAATAAACAGGCTGAATGCTGACTCAGCATTTTTAAAACAGGAAGACTAAGAATCTCAGGTTTACACCTGAGACATCACATTTCTGTGTTTTTGTTTATTCTCTGGTAAACACTGTGTGTGTGTGTGTGGTGTGTGTGTGTGTGTGTGTGT
>NW_013953067.1:114547-117608 GCF_001266775.1 Austrofundulus limnaeus
GATTTTTAAATGTATATCGCCAATTTGTTTTATTTTGAAAAACCTGACAGGAAGCTCCACAGTTTATCGTCTCTACCTTGACTTCATCAAGCGGCGGCGGCCGGAGGGAGCGGCTCTGGTCGAGCGACGTTCACAGACAGTGGGAGAGAGAGAGCGACGCGCAGCAGAGCGAACGGGTGGATGACGGTGAGTTCTTCACTTCTTTTTCGTTTTTTCTTTTCTTTTTTTTTTTAAATCATTTAATCTATAGACGTAGTTTAATACTTAGGCCAGCTCAGTAAGGAGGGAGCAGACATGCCGGGCCGAACCGGGCTGGGTTGGCTTTGCGGAAGCGACCGGCTGACAAACGGACGAACGGGCGGACAAGCAGACAGACAGCGGCTCGGTTAACGGATGTTAGACAGCTGGGCGGCATCACGGCGGCTGGATGTCTGCCTCTGTGTCCGGTTCTGACCCGTAGAGGCGCTTATCTTTCACTTTGTACCGGGGCATCCATGTCAGCGGGGCCTGCTGGCAGGGCAGACCGGGCGGGGGGCGCTCTGAGGCGGCCACAGAGCTGCGGAATCCCCGCTGCTCTGCTGGAGGATAAAGAAAAGAAGTAGCTGGAGTCTGACTGCAGAGTTGGGAAGTTTTCAGCTCCTTGTTTTGGTTTTCTCCACCTGCCCGGCTCTGGCTCCTCCTGAAACCCATTATTATCAGACAAAGCCCGGCTTGACTCCCCTGCTGCTGAGCTCCAAACCTCTGGTTATTGACAGGCCCCACCTAGTTCTGCTTCTGCCAGGGTTCTGACCCTGTTCGGTCCATCTTTTCGCTTTGACAGCTTCACTTCAGCAGATGAACCCCCCCTCCACACTCCGCGCCTGCTGCCAAAAACAGAAGTAGACTATGAGTGCAGAAAACAGGGAGGAAGAAGCTCGAAGTGAAACAATCAGCTCTTAAAAAGGTCATAAATTTAAAGCTGAATGAGAAACACGAGTTTGAAGCGTTTCTGTGTCAAATATCAACAAACTGCAGATGCTGGTGTCTCAGAAACACTGCAGAAACATTTCACTGCAGGTCCTGTGCTGACATGTGTGGGTATGTGCAGGGAATGTGATTAAAAAAACTAATTTTTATTGCTTTATGTTGTGCTCAGAGAGCTGCAGCTTCATTTAATAAATACTGATACATTTTAACATCAAAATATGAAATATTTGATTGTTTTTTTGTCCAGAATCCAAAAAACTGATGAATTTGGTAAAAGTGAAACTGGAAACTCTGCAAGCAACATTAAAAATCCACATTAATGTCCTGGCCAGCCTGTTGATGTAGTTTTATTTTATGGTGGCGGAAACACTTTAATCTGTTAAAACATTTTATTGTTGTTTTTTCTCCATCYGCTTAACAGGTTTTATTAATGTTAGAAACCACAAACTCTCCATAAACTGTTTAATTTCCTTATTTTTGACCTTCAGCTGGTGTCTGTGAACTTTTGATCCTCTCTGTGTCAAACAGGAAGTAAATGAATCGTCTCCTTTAAGACCAGAGKTTTAAACAAATCATGTGAGAGTGAGTTAGGAAGGACTCTCAGCTACTACCAGTCCAGTTTAGCTCAGTATCTGTGGAGCTGCAGCCATGTTTGTGACGCTGTTCTTTTATTTAGTTGTTTACCATTAAAAACTCTGAGCAGCGTTCAGAGATGGATTATTTCAGACAGATGCTCACCTCTGACAACAAAAACAAGTACATTTTGTAATGGATGGATAACTCCTGTTTAAACTTTTATCTTTTTGTATTTATGTTGCAGGACTTCCATGTTTTATCACTTTATTATTCAAAATATAAATCAAAATTCACTCCACACTTGAATCAACTCTTTTTAAATGATGAATCTTAAATTATAAATGTATCTATATTTAAATCTAATCTCCTGTAACGTTTCTGAGTGAATAAGAGAAAAAGATTAGTCTAAATGTTTCTGTTATGAATTTAGTGTGAACGAAAGCTTTAAGCTTTGAATAAAACCTGTTTGATGTCGTCTCTTTTTAATTATTCCATCATTAGCATCAGATCAAAGTGGATTGTTTTCATTTTCTTCTGTCAGTTCTCATAAAAACTGACTCAATTTGCATTAAAACATATAAATATTTACTTCCTCCTTTAGTGTTTTAATGGAGTTTCTAAAGAAAACAAAAACTCTGAGAGTTTAACAGAAAACAATTCACTGGTTTAAATCTTGTTTTCCTGTTAATTTTCTGCATTTTCTTCTCTGACAGAAAGCTGTAGCTATGCAACCAGCCTGAGTTCACATTAATTTGAGTTAAAACACAGATTTATATTTAGTAACAACAGATGAATCAACAGGAGCTGATGACATGTTTTTACTTCATAATCAAAAATAACAAGAACTCTGCTTAAAAAGGCTCATTTTTAACTTGAGGTCCAAAACAAACTGAAGTACTGATTAGAAAAAAATAAATAAATCTGATTTTCAATTAGAAAACATTTGAATGAACAGAGTTTGTGTCTTTTACCAGAATCAGTGTTTTTAGGTTYGTTTCTCCTCCTCAGGCTCAGGTCTGTTGAACTCGTTCAGACTTGTTGCATCAAACTGTGAGACGAGTTTTTCTTAGCCTCAGGTGCTGAAATCTGTCTGAGGTGATGCGTTCACTGGCAGTGGGACAGATGAAACTCTTTCCCTTCAGAGCTGAGACCTGTAGAGATGACAGGAGACTAGTGAAGATTAATAAACGGGAAAGATTCAGAGAATGTTAAATATTAAAGACTTTAGATTAATAACTAACCTAACATCCATCCATTTATTTATTCATCCAACCATCCATCCATCCATCCATCCATCCAACCAACCATTTATTTATTCATCCAACCATCCATCCATCTATAATCCATTTATTCATCCATCCAACCATTTATTCATCCATCCATCCATTTATTCATCCATCCAACCATTTATTTATTCATCCATCCAACCATCCATCCATCCATCCATCCATCCATTTATTCATCCATCCAACCATTTATTCATCCATCCATCCATTTATTCATCCATCCAACCATTTAT
>NW_013953067.1:119359-122900 GCF_001266775.1 Austrofundulus limnaeus
TGTGTGTGTGTGTGTGTGTGTGTGTGTGTGTGTGTGTGTGTGTGTGTCACCCAGCAGACAGACCGTCAGGATGCGTGAATACAAACTGGTTGTTTTGGGATCAGGAGGCGTAGGAAAGTCAGCTCTGGTAAGTTTCCTCTGCTCAGCTGTTTGTCTGCGGCGCTGTGTTTTCCTTGATGTCAGTGAAGTACACATCAGAGCTGTGCTGCTTTATTGCTGTGAGCTCACAGGTTTCTAAATGACACAGGAAATACAAACCCTGCTTTAAAGAACAGCTTTCTTATTTAATCTGTCATTTTAAACTGTTTGAATATTTATTTAACAGATATTGAATGTCTCTTGACCGAATCATGAAGTTAGACCTGCTGGAGGTTTGAAGTACAACACAGCACGGAATTAAAAGGCTAGCTTAAAGCTAAAATATCAATGTGCTAGCTTAAAGATAAAGCATCAGTATGCTAACTTAAAGCTTATGCATCAATATGCTAACTTAAAGCTAACACATTAATGTGCTAATTTAAAGCTAACACATTAATGTGCTAATTTAAAGCTAACACATTAATGTGCTAATTTAAAGCTAACACATTAATATGCTAATTGAAAGCTAAAGCATCAATATGCTAACTTAAAGCTAACACATCAATAGGCTAGATAAAAGCTAAAGCATCAATATGCTAACTTAAAGCTAACACATTAATATGCTAATTTAAAGCTAACACATTAATATGCTAATTTAAAGCTAAAGCGTCAATATGCTAACTTAAAGCTAACACATCAATAGGCTAGATAAAAGCTAAAGCATCAATATGCTAACTTAAAGCTAAAGCATCAATACGCTAACTTAAAGCTAACACATCAATAGGCTAGCTAAAAGCTAAAGCATCAATATGCTAACCCAAAGCTCAAGTATCAATAGGCTAACTTAAAGCTAAAGTATCAAAAGGCTAACTTAAAGGTAAAGCATCGATATGCTAATTCACAGCTCAAGTATCAAAAGGCTCATTTAAAGCTAAGTCTCAATAGGCTAGCTAAAAGCTTAAGTATCAAAAGGCTAACTTAAAGCTAAAGCATTAATACGCTAACTTAAAGCTAACACATCAATAGGCTAGCTAAAAGCTAAAGCATCAATATGCTAACTCAAAGCTCAAGTATCAAAAGGCTAACTTAAAGCTAAAGTATCAAAAGGCTAACTTAAAGCTAAAGTCTCAATAGGCTAGCTAAAAGCTAAAGTATCAATAGACCAACTAAAGCTCAAGTATCAAAAGGCTAACTTAAAGCTAAAGTATCAAAAGGCTAATTTAAAGCTAAAGTCTCAATAGGCTAGCTAAAAGCTAAAGTATCAATAGACCAACTAAAGCTAAAATATCAAAAGGCTAACTTAAAGCTAAAGCCTCAATAGGCTAGCTAAAAGCTAAAGTATCAAAAGGCTATCTTAATGCTAAAGTATTAATAGGCTAGCTAAAAGCTTAAGTATCAAAAGAGTAACTAAAACTAAAGTATAAAAAGTCTATCTTAAAGGTAAAGTCTCAATAGGCTAGCTAAAAGCTAAAGTATCAAAAGGCTAACTTAAAACTAAAGTATCAATAGGCTAACTAAATTCTAAAGTCTCAATAGGCTAGCTAAAAGCTAAAATATCAATAGGCTAACCAAAAGCTAAAACACTAAAAGCCTAATTAAAACCTAAAGTCTAGTTAGAAGCTAAGGTAGCAAACACTAGCTGGAAGCTAAAAGTAGCGTAAGAAGACAAAGACAGAGGCAGCAGCTGAGGCAGACTTTAAAGAGAACAGTTTTGAGGAACTGAAGATCTCAGTGTTTTTATGAGGAAATTACTTAAATAATTAGAGAAGAAGAAAAATTAAAGAACTAAACATCCAGCACCGTGTCCTGCAGGAGCTGAAGGGTTAAATATTCTGTAGCAGCAGTTTGATGGTAGAGACCAGAGACAGACGGGTGTCGCTGTGCGTGTTCAGCTCCGACACACAAACACTCTGCTGTCAGCAGACACACAAAGACCTGCTTTAGGCTCATAATGGAGACGAGTCAGGGCGTTATTTCCACTCTGACACTTCCAGTGGGCAGCAGGACAGAGCTCCATTAACACCACTGTCCGACCACTGTCTCACTGCTGTCCCACCACTGTCTCACTGCTGTCCCACCGCTGTCCCACCACTGTCCCACAACTGTCCCACAACTGTCCCATCTGTCTCTGTGTCCAGACTGTCCAGTTCGTTCAGGGAATCTTTGTGGAAAAATACGACCCGACGATAGAGGACTCCTACAGGAAGGTAGGACCACTTCATCACAAACACAAACTCTGCAGTTTATTTAATTGTGACGCTTCACAATCATTGTGTGACGCTTCACAATCATTGTGTGACGCTTCANCGCTTCACAATCATTCATACAACTGAAATCATTTTTTCTTTACATTTTTCAGCATCTAACTCCTTCCACAATTTTTGTGCTATTTCAACAATTCACTCATCAAAATATTCAGCTCATTTATGACAATCCAGCAATGACTTTTGGTATTTCAGCTGTTTATACTTTTTCAGCTATTTCACCTTTATAGCCACTTTTTATGTCATTGAAAATGAATGGAGCTGTTTTCAACATCCTTAAAATGCTTTAAAATGTTTCTAAATCTTTATAGAACGTATTTTGCTCTGGTTCTGCTCTTTTTCACTTTCTTGTACAAATTTTAGCTACTATTTTGATAATTTTAGCTTTTTCTGCTATTTCAGCTAAAATTCAGCTTCTTTCTGCTATTATTCTTTTTTTTTTTTGCTAATTTGGGCTATTTAGGCTTCTTACAGTTGTTTCCTGCTATATTCAGCTATTTGCTGCAAATGTAGCTAATGTTCAGCTGTTATTAGCTAAAGTTAGCTTTTTTAAGCTAAATACACATTTTAAAGCTATCACAAATTATTTCTAAGTTCAGCAAACGTATGCTCCTTTTGATAATTAAAGAATTTCCAGCTACAGTTTAGCTGTTTTACTGAAAATTTTAGCAGTTTTAGCTATTTTAATACAAATTCTCACTTTTTTGTACTTTTATGCTTTTTTCTGCTAATTTTACAATTTCTTACAACACTTTCACTATCTGGGTGTTATATTGAATGTGTAGCTGCTACCTTTATCGTTTTATGCTACTTTAGCTTTAGATCTGCTTCTTTCTGCTAATTAGTGCTGTTTATGCTTTTTACATTTTTGTCTGCTATATTCAGCTATTTTAGCTTTTAACTTTTTCTGCTATTCAACTATATTTTTGCTCCTTTTTACTCTTTTTCTGCAAAGGTAGTTTTTTTTCTTCTTCCAGGTGTTCGAATTGAACTCGCATTAACACTTCTGCTATTAAATATTTTCAGCTCAGTTTCAGCAGCTTTCAGCTTAAGTTTTCAGCAAGAAGCATTCACACTAGTATTTTCTCAGGAACAATTTCTCTAGTTTAATTTAATTTACAGAATTAATATAAATGTGATGGACTTGCGACCTGTCCAGGGTGTACCCCGCCCCTCGCACTGTGACTGCTGGATATGGG
>NW_013953067.1:124203-126009 GCF_001266775.1 Austrofundulus limnaeus
TATATATACAGTATATATACAGTATATATACAGTATATATAGTTTTTGTTCATTTTCCAACTTTCACTTTTCTGTTTCTTTGCTGTTCTTGTTCCTTTAAATGTTGTAGCTAACATTAAAAGTTCAGCAGTTGTTCAGCTCTCAGTTTTCACAACTTTTTTGCAGAAAATACAAATTCTTTTTACTTTAAAAACTGAAACAAAAGTGATTTTGTCCTAATGATGCAATTTTTATATAATAATTATAAGACAAACGTGACAATCAGATCAGGATGGTTTTATAAATAAAATCTAAATATTAAATATAAAACAACTAGCAGGTAATAACAGTTATTTTAATAAAGTTGCAGCTGCAGAAGCTTCTTCTTTCTGAACTAACATTAAACATCCAATAATAACCTTTCTGTTGTGAGCAACCTGTTCTGTCTGAGCTAAAGATAAAATGCAAATTCAGCAGGAAGTTGGAGCATTATTTTGAAAAGGTGTCAGAGGCAACCTGCAGCTCCAGGTTTATTCTCTGAGGGATTCTCACACACACACCCAGCACAATGAAAAACTGAAAAAAAAAAGCCACTTGATCCTTTTAAGCCTTTCAATCGGAGAAAACGGCAACAAGGAAACTTCAACCAAACCTGGGGGAAGTTGGGCGTCGGCACCTCGCACTGGGCCAYGGAGGTTTGAAATCAAACGCCTGTCCAAAAATAAAAAAGTTAACCACTCGTGATGATCTGATGTTTGGTGGAATTTCCCGAGTATTTAAACTTGTTCCACTTTRATTTGTTTGATCCCTGCAGGAAGTGTAGCTTATGCCATTCCAGTATGTAAACAACAGAACCTGGAAAAACCTGCTGCTTCATCATTTTACCTATTTTTAGTCATGGAAGAAGTTTTTATCATTTGATCAGCTGGATCACCGTGACACGCTTCACATGGGGGTCAAAGCTCCAACTGTGGGGGGTCTGCTTGTATTGTTGGAGCCCCTCCATCTGAGACAGTCTAAATCCCTGGTATAACGGAAACATGCATTATTTTATGATGATTTTATTCATTTATTTAAAACATACTTGCAGCTGAAAGCTAAAAACTGATTTAAATGTTTGAGGGTTCTTATTCTAAAKGTGTCACTCACATTTCTAAATATTAATTGATTTTTGGACATTTTCAACATGCAGATATAAGGTTTTATTGTAAAATACTGATATGAAAACTCTTTCTGTGTTTGCAACACCTATGATTCAAGTGTTCTTAATTTATATAAAACTAATACTACTGCTTGTAWTAGTTTTTAAATCAGAATATGCAACATTTATATTTGACACGTTTGAACATTTTACAGATGATATCCTAGAAATAATGTAACTAAAATGACTCCTGTGCAAACTTTAATTATCTCTTTTCTTTACATTTTCTTTCCAGTGAGACACGTTTTAGAAGGAAAGTGTCACAACATTAGTGTTGGTTTAAAACTTTTGCACACTACTTTGTGTCAAACTTTTGTTTCTAACAGATTTGAAGTATTTTGTTTTGTAGAAAATCTGAATTTTATCTGTAGGAAAGAAAGAAAAAACAATTGCAGGCTTTTATCTTCTACTCTAGATTTTTTTGGTATACCTCTCTTTTATGGAACCCTTATTACCATGTAATTACAAGGTAATAAAACAGTAATTAAATGTAATAACTACCTTATTACATGTAATTACAAGGTAATAAAATGGTAATTAAATGCAATAACTATCTTATTACATGTAATTACGAGGTAATAAAATGGTAATTAAATGCAATAACTATCTTATTACATGTAATTACG
>NW_013953067.1:126287-128057 GCF_001266775.1 Austrofundulus limnaeus
CGTAATTACATGTAATAAGATAGTTATTGCATTTAATTACCATTTTATTACCTCGTAATTACATGTAATAAGATAGTTATTGCATTTAATTACCATTTTATTACCTTGTAATTACATGTAATAAGGTAGTAATTACATTTAATTACAATTTTTATTACCTTGTAATTACATGATAATAAGGGTACCGTAAAAGAAAGCATTACCAATTTTTCAAGGTTTAGAAAAAAATATTTCAAGCAGATTCCAAAACTTTTCTAAACCTGCAGCAGAAAGCCAGGTGTCAAGGTTTATTTTATTTGTAATAATTCCTGGTTAGGCTGGCTGTGTGCGCTCTGTTACTTAATAATGTGAGCGTGTTGCATAACGAGACAACATTAAATCTGCTCGGCTGTAAACTGAGCTCGGGGTTTTTTTTTTTCAGGAGGAAATAAATCAGTAACTTCCAGTTCGTGCCCCACCAGGGAGAAGAAAACAAACAAAAACGCAGAGAGAAAGTGAACAACGTAGTGAGAAGTATTAAAATGCTTTTATCTGATAGTTGACGGCGTCACACCTGGAATGACTTAATTTCCTCTGTGTGTGACAGTAAACAGAGAGGAGGTCACCTATCACCTGTGGGTTTTTTGACCTAGTTTATAGCAGCGGGGGCGGAGGGTTGCTGTATAAAGGACCGAGGCTCAGAGACGTCTTCACATCAGCACCTCCAGACAGGTTGGTGAACTCCTGCAGCTCAGAGGAACTTTTTATGGTCTTTTTGCGCCGTTTTTAAAGATTTCCTGTTTGTGTCTTGCAGCTGAGAAGTCTCTCTCTCTCTCTTCTCTCCGTACGGATTAACGTCACTCACCTGTTGGCACCATGAAGCTGGCCTCCGTCGTCATCGCCTCCTTCCTCCGCCCGGCGCTCGCCGCTCTCGCCCTGCTGCTTCTGATGGGTTGGGCGGAGGAGGCGGCGGCCCACCCGTTCCACCGGACGCTCAGCCGGCCGCTGCAGGACCCGAAGACGCACGGCGCCATCAGGGAGGTGTCACAACACGTGAGTGTCCAACCTGACAAAGATGTGATTTGAATCTTTTAGTTCTTGTTTATCCATCTAACTCTGAAAAATAAAAGTTTRTGTTTCTAATATTTTGTTGGTCTTAAATGTTCCATCTTGTGCTTGTTTTTGATTTTTCAGGCTCAGAGGAAGCAGCCGGAGGAAGACACGAGCTCCAGACTGATGCCCAGAGTCAACACTAACCAGGTAAGACGCTTTCTTTACGACTGAAGATTGAAATAAAAAGATGCAGTTGTCTGAACACCGGGCCTCTCCACCTCCTCCAGAACAACGTGGAGATCTGCTGCCTCCACGCCAACATCCTGGACTTCTACCTGCACAACATCCTGCATCACTATGACAGCGAGCATCCCAGCATGCACCAGCTGAAGACCGACCTCCACCGTGTGAGCCAGGACCTGCAGGCTCAGGGCTGCGTGAGTCTTTCTTCATTTCATTAAAGAAAAATTTTATCCTGCTAAATTACTTCATTTATTTTGAAGTTATGAGCTATTTTAGAGCGTTTGAGTTCATTTTTACTGATTTGAAATCAAACTAATGTTAGTTTTATAAACATGTTTGATTCCACTTCTCAATAAAACCCTTTAATAATAACAAATATGAATAAATAAGTTTTATCATGAGTTTATAAAACCTTTATGAAGCATCAACAATACTTTATAAATAATTTATTAATGTTATTCAAAGCAATAATTTATAAAAGGCTTATTAATGCTT
>NW_013953067.1:128602-133306 GCF_001266775.1 Austrofundulus limnaeus
CCTGAAAGAAGCATTAATAAACTCTATATAAACTGTTTATAACCTCTTGAATGAAGCACTAATAAAACTATTTATGAACTGTTTATAACCTCCTTAATGAAGCATTAATAAGCTCTTTATAAACTGTTTATAACCTCAATGAAGCATTATAAACTCTATATAAACTGTTTATAACCTCTTGAATGAAGCATTAATAAAACTATTTATAAACTGTTCATAACCTCCTGAATAAACAATTAATAAACTATTTATAATGTGTTTATAACCTCCTCAATGAAGCATTGATAAGCTCTTTATAAACTGTTTATAACCTCAATGAAGCATTATAAACTCTATATAAACTGTTTATTACCTCCTGAATGAATCAATGAACTCTGTATAAACTGTTTAATAATGCTTCTTTCAGGAGGTAATAAACTCTTTATAAAGGAAAAAGTCAGACTCAGTTAAAAAAAAAGGTTTCCCCTCCTAGGAGGAGCTTTGTGTTTTATCTCGATGTGGTCGATCCTGAAATCGATACGACTTTCTGTGGTTTTGCTCAAAGACGAGGCGTCCTGACACACACACACACACACACACACACACACACACACACACACACACACACACACACACACACAGATCAAACTGATAAGAGATGCTAACCTCATGAATGTTTCTGTCCCTGCAGAACGTGACTCATTATCACGACCATCAACACGCTGTTGAGTTCCGTAAGAAGCTGGAGAAGGTGAGGTTCACGACWCGACAGAACCTTTCTTTTTATAAATGGACCACATGTTCTAAATACACATCAATGAAAACAAAGCCATGTGTTTGTTTTCTTAACGTGGTCAAACAGCTGTTTTATGACAACATAAGTGTATAATTTAAAAAATAAAAMTACTTTTAAGAAATACAAAAACATTATGAAGCACTTTGATGTTGCAGATTAAACATTTAAATCTATTTCTAATATTAATAAATAACTCGTTATATACAAAAATGTTATCATTTCATGTTTTTATTGGTTTCTAATGTGCTTCTACTGGTTCTTGTGTTTCCTTTAGTTTCTAATGTGTTTCCATCATTTCTGTGTTTCTATCGTTTCTAATGTGTTTCTATCATTTCTAATGTGTTTCTTTCATTTCTAATGTGTTTCTATTAATTTCTAATGTGTTTCTATTTGTTTCTAATGTGTTTCTATCATTTTTAATGTGTTTCTATTGGTTTTTAATGTGTTTCTATTGGTTCTAATGAGTTTCTATTGGTTTTTAATGTATTTCTATCAGTTTTAATGTGTTTCTATTTGTTCTAATGTGTTTCTATTGGTATCTAATATTCCTATTCATTTCTAATATGTTTCTATTGGTTTCTAATGTGTTTCTCTTTGTTTTAATGTTTCTATTTGTTTCTAATATGTTCCTATTGGTTCTAATGTGTTKCTATTTGTTTCAGATGGAGGGCGAGCGAGGCATTAACAAAGCAGTGGGAGAGATCGACATCTTGTTCACGTACCTGCACGATTACTGCAAGGCGCCCAGACGCTCCGCCTCCAGCTCTAACTCAAACTCCGCCTCCAACCGCGCCTCCAAATCTGCCACTGCCGCTCCAACCACCACCGCCGCTGCCGCTGTTAACTGACGCCTCAGGGCTTCCTAAGAAACATATTTATTGTATTTAAACATTTAGCACATTTTTATACTTTTATTTATTTAATAATTTAATTGTATCTTTGTTTTTATCCATATTCACATAAAGTATTTATAATTGATGTTATTAAAGTGTATTTGATGCTATAGAACCTGAGCTGAAAAGATGAAATGAGTCTGGTGATAAAGACTTTGCCATGTTTTGGCAGATTTGTATTTTTTTAATGTTTCAGTATTAAAACTTGTAACTTGTAATGAGAATGTGCTTTTTGTACAAAATTATGAAATAAAGTGTAAACRTAATGCTCCTGTTTGTTATGTTTTCAGCAGGACTTCAGCTACTCAGATGTCCAAAARTAAAAGTGTTCAGGGGAAATTTATGGTTCATATTTTAATTTATTAATTAATTCTTCCTGACTTATTTAAATGCCTCTTAAAACAGATTCAGAACCTTAAAACCAAAATATCATCAAATAACATCAAACTAAACGACACGAGACCTTTAACACCATCGAAACATCAATGTCATTAAAAAATCAAAGTTTGAATTGAACGCATTTATTGGATCTGATCTAAAAAAATAGAATTCAAGCAACAAAACAGAACAACCTGAAACAATATGGAACCATCAAACTACTTTAAAAACTGATGTTTGAAACATTTGATCAGTTTCACACAAGTAACTCAAGTGAACACAAACTAACTAGATTAAGTTTGAATAGATTACAGATTAAATATCAAGTCATTTTTCCATTAAACAACAGATTAACTAACATCCAAACAGCAGGGGGCGCTGTGGTTACTCTCGAGATTAGGTCACGTAAGCGAGAGAAATCTGACTATTGAACTGTCAGCAGTTTGTAGCTGCAGGCCGCTTCTCAGCCGAAGTTTTTTTTATTTAGCTGCGGAGCCRCGTCAAATGAGGGGGCGACTGTTTGTGTGTAATTTCATCTTTTACTGATGTGGTTTTTATTGTCCTAATAAGACTTTAGAATTACAGAGATGCATTGAGATCGCACTGAAACAAAAACAAAAATAAACTGGGAAAAGAAACGACTAGGTGGACGATAAAAATACTTTTAATTAATGTCTTCAGATGAGAGCAGAACAACATGCCTGGAGTATTTAAATTAAACATAAATTTATAGTTTTTAATTGTAAATTTACAGTTTAATTAATCTATAACAAAACGTTTTGAGTGCAAACAACTTTTGAGTTTTCAGTTTTATTTTTAGGGTAAAAATAAATGGATAAAATCATCCTGAGGACAAAAATAAAATATATCATAACGAAGACCTTTTCTATTTCAGATGAAAAATAAACTCAGCAGCAGGTCCATCTTTCTCCCACACTCAGTTAAATCTGTGGCCCCGGCTGGGCGGTTAGGGTTTTCTGTGGCAGCGTTTCTTAAACAGGCCAGTGGTGCAGTGTGAGGTGTTGGGGTGTAAGAAAATTCGTATTTAATAGTCGATATAATAAACACAAATGTTAAATAAAATGATTTGTAGGAGGAATGAAAACCATACACCACCAGAATTCTGGAATCGAGTGGGGTTTATTACTGCGCCTGCAGACAGTAAACCCACACTGGCCGGAAAAACAGGAAGTTCCTGTWTTTATACAAGTTATTCAATGCCTGCACTCGCCCCCTACTGACCTACGGCTGAATCACAGGCATTCAGACAAAATCCTCAGCTAATGTCATCCCAACGATTAATTATGTGTTGTAACAGATGTTTCGGACATGTAACTATACCTATTTCAATCAAAACATAATAGATTAAACACTAAACATTACAAAAAGTAAAACCTAAGAATATAGTGTTGTGTTTTTAACATCATTACTAACCTCTACTAACTTTAAATTTCTTCAGGGGCACGGCCAGAACATCCCTGACTGCAGCTTCGTGACCTGAGACAACTGCAGCTGGTTCAGACATACTCACACATTCTTATGAAAAAGTCCTGATCAGCACATCCAGATGCTGAAATCTTAAGAAAGTGGAGCCTGAAAATAAAGTCAAAATAAACCCAGAAGTACAGAAAACACACTAAACCAGTAAAGATGATTCAACAAGGCCTGAAAATAAAAATAGAACGGTTGAACTTTCTGGTCTGTAAGACAGAGCGGTGACGTCTTAAATAAAATGAAAATGTCCCATCATGGTCGACGCTGAATAAGAACAGACATGACGGACTCTTGTGTACTTTTCTCTAACCCACTTATTGTAAACTGGTGCAGAAACCTGCAGAGACCACATGAAGTCAAGACCTACTTACCTACTTTCAGGAGGGGGTTAGTTTCAGCTCCTCTGTGCAGAGATACAAACGAGCAAACTGCATCAAAGATTTAAAGCTGATTTACTGCAAGCTGCTGCTGACACTTCAACCAAATCAGATATGTTCGTCTCATGTTTGGACTGTGAGGTTTGCAGAGGACAACTGAACAGGGAACAGGTGGAAGAGAGCCAGGAGAAGTGGAGCTGTGCTCCTGAGAGAGGAGGAATGACAGTCAGCAAAAAACTAAAATACTTACAACCACTGTCCAGAGTGGTGAAGAACATAAGATTCAGATCAGATTCAAAGGAAGGTTAAGAGACGCGGTGAGACAAGCTGGTTGTCTGGTATGCAGACAGAGACATGGACAAAAAGACAGGAGAYGGAACTGAAAGTGTCGGAGCTGAAGATACAGAGGTTCTCCTCGGGAGAGACAAGGATGGAGAAAATTAGGACTGAGACCATCAGAGGGACAGAGAGGATGAAGGTCTGAGAGATAATACAGAGACCAGACTGAGATGACTTGGACGTGTCCAGAGGAGGGACAGCAGGTATATTGGTTTGGATGTGTCCAGAAGAGGGACAGTGGGTATATTGGTTTGGACATGTTCAGAGAAAGGACAGTGGGTATATTGGTTTGGATGTGTCCAGAGGAGGGACAGTGGGTATATTGGTTTGGACATGTCCAGAGGAGGGACAGTGGGTATATTGGTTTGGACGTGTCCAGAGGAGGGACAGTGGGTATATTGGTATCAGGATGTTAGAGATGCAGTTAAAGAGGACATGTTAGTTGTAG
>NW_013953067.1:135455-139688 GCF_001266775.1 Austrofundulus limnaeus
GTGTCCAGAGGAGGGACAGTGGGTATATTGGTATCAGGATGTTAGAGATGCAGTTAAAGAGGACATGTTAGTTGTAGTGAGGACAGAGGACAGAGGACTTAGAGGACAGAGGACAGGAGGAGGACTTGCTTGTATTTGTTTCCTTTCATGGTTTCTTCCTCAGCCACTAAAATAAATCCTGTTTTAATAATAAAGCTTTGAGATTTATTGTTAATGTGTAACTGAAGATAAATCATTGTTGAAGAGCAAACATCTGAATAAAGTCAAACATCTGAATAAAGTCAAACATCTGAATAAAAAGTGAAAAAGACCAAACATCCTGTTTTTAATCTTCTGTGATGTTAACATAAATAAATTAAACCAGTGCAGATTTGAGTTTGTCATTTTATTTTCCTTTAACATATTATTTTCCTCTGATTTCTGTAGCCCTTGGGCAGACACTTCCTGTTCCTCACCTGTCGAGGTGGGAGGGGCTAAGCAGAGCTCTGCCTGCGTGTGAGCTCACCTTGGGGATTTCCTGCAGCTTACGAGCAGCAGCAGCAGAAAAACCAACAAACTTCCATCCTTCCTGTGTGTATAAATGTTATAACGTCTATATTTAGCTGCCATCTGCAGATTTAATGTCCAGCAGTTATTTATAGAAGCTGTGTAAAGAAACAAACGCTGAAAAATTAAAAAAATATAAAAAACAGAAACATCAGCTCACATCTGATATTTTCAACTAAACGSTTCACTTTCATATTCAGACATTTATCTCTGAGATAAAATCAAGATGAAACCATGGTTTCTACTCTGACACAGTTAGACGTGAGTCAGATCAGAGGAACGATAAGAATCTGTCTCCAGCAGCTGAAAACCTCCTCCACTCCACCAGGAGGCGTCAGAGCTCCTGAAGAGAAACCAGCACACACAATCCAGTTTGAATCCTGTTTAAAACAACTGAGTCAGCTTCAAACCCGATCAGATTCAACTGAGTCCAGCCTGAAACAAGTGTTTAAAAACCGACAAATAAATCACTTTTTGTATCATTTAAACTGAGGTAATAAAGGCAGGAGTTTAAAAAGTTGATAAATTATGAGTTGGTTCACTTAGTGACAGATCAATGAATCAATGAACACACCGTCTATACTGCACCTTTATAGCTTTAAGGACAATTTCAAATGTTTTTAAAACTAACAAAACTGATCCTGACTAGAACNAGAGTCCTGGCCTGTGGATGAGTGTAAACTGCAGAGTCCTGTCTTCACTAGCTTCTAATTTTCTGTTCAGTAACAAGCTTCTCAGGGACCATTAGTCATCATTTTACACTTTTAGCTGCAGGAGATTCAACAAAACTGATCAGCCATCACGACTCACTCATGCACTTTAACCTGAGTCTTCTCAGAAAAACTTCAGCTCCAGTCAGGAAGTTAAGTGTTAATCCCTGCCCACCACYTTCAGAATAATTTCACCTCCTAAACTGACCCAGATGTGTCAGCTGCAGGTTGTAAGAGGGGCAGGTGACCAGACCAAATAAACTCAATCATTATTCGGGTCATGTTMGACCTCGTCAGTTTCTGAAAACAGCTTTGTGGAAAACAAACTTCAAACCAGGTTCCCAGCAAACAAAAAATWTTCAAAACTCTAACCTACTTTTATCTGTGCATCTACAACCAACCAAACAAAACCCCCGTCTCATTTATTACACTTTATATTACCATAAAGGCCGCAACAAGTCCAAAAAGGAAATGGTTAGGTTTTCCATTCAGAGGTTGATTTTCTTAAATGTCAAGAAACCTTGCTTGAGGCCTCAGGTTTAAAACTATGGCCTCGAGTCTATTTGACCCAAGGGCAGCAGGAGGATAAAAATATAGATGATTTATTAAACAATTAAACAGCTCAACCCAGTGGTCAAACGTGTCATTTACTGCAAAAACATGTTCATTTAACCAAGTCTTACAATTTTATATAAGCTAAAACATCTTTTTCATCTGGTTTTAAGAATGATTTACTAAAGAAGAGCAGAATATGTTAAATTATTAAACTTGTTAGCCTAGAAATATTTTTTATTTCAAAAAGTCTTAATAAGGGCTACTGGTAAATATTTCTTTTAATTTGAGRTGATTCAGACTACAATCTAGTATTTTTAACTTATTTTTACACAGATAWGTTTTGCACCATAATTGTGTTCTTATTTAAKATATTAAGCAGATTTACTTAGGTTTTCTGTTTGTGATGTTAGTTACAGTAAACTAATAAAATCATTTTAAAACATGCTAACCAGTAGCTTCAGTGTTTAAATCCTTCATCTTAGAAAAAAACCCACAATCGGTTTGTTTCAAATGACAAAATAAGTGAAGTCTTTGTGAAAAAATATTTATTATTAATCTTTATTTAACCAGGTTAATCTCTTTTGGAAAGGAGGCCTGATTTTAGTCTGTGGGAGACAAATACCACACAGCAAGACCCCTGGTCTAAACCAGGGATCAAACCCAGGACCTCCTTTATGTGACGCATCATGATTATCAGTTAAATAAGCTATAATTAACAAACTGTTTATTATTTAAATTCTCTCTGCAGCCACAAATTTCTCCTTTTGATGTTTCCAGTTTAAGAAGGTTAGACAGAAGCTTTAAAATGCAAAGTTTGAAGTTCTGCAGGTCTAGACCGAAGCAGGACTCTAGCTGGTTTGGTGCAGCTGTGACTGAGTTCCATCATTGGAGCTGAGAGTTACGTTGAAAATGAATGGCTGACAGCTGCAGAGCGGCTGCAGAGCAGCTGCAGAGCGGCTGCAGAGCGGCTGCAGAGCGGCCGCAGAGCGGCTGCAGAGCGGCCGCAGAGCGGCTGCAGAGCGGCTGCAGAGCGGCCGCAGAGCGGCTGCAGAGCGGCCGCAGAGCGGCTGCAGAGCGGCTGCAGAGCTCTGACGTCACTCTGTTTGCCAGCCACGTCACTTCCCTCCACCTCTTCTCCACTCGCTCCTCAGAATTTCCACTTCAAAACTCCAGACGTTTCCAAACTTCTTCGTCCATCATGAAACCACAGCTGACGTCTAAAGGCACAGGTTTAGTGARGGTTTGTGAGGCTCTGCAGCAGATCAGCTGTGATGAAACTAAAGAGGAAGTGAACGAACAGTGTTACCTGTGCTGCTGGGGTTTTTCACTCTGACGTCCGAAAATCCTGACGCTGCACTTAGCATCACCATTGTGACTCTGTCCACTTTTCACACAATCAGTGTAAAAACCGTTCTGATCTTTTTTTCCTCTTTTTAAGAAACCAAATTTACGCACCTTTTAGAAAACGGAAGAGAAGAAAACGAGATGTATTTTTATCTAAAACCTAATAAGACCAGGAAAACACTGAAAACGTTATCTTATAACCTCTGGGTTCCTCAGGGGTAAATTCACAAACATTTCAAACACTTTAAGGTAAATTTTCAAGGTTTTCCTACATTTTAAACAGACTTAAACCATAACAAGTGTTTTACAGCTTTAATAAAGCAAACATTTTTTAGAATAAAGTAAAATAGGTTTCTGTTTCTTCGAATGGTGAGAAATTAAAGCAAAAATTAAAGATTTGTCACTTAATATGCATCGACTAAATACACTTCTGATGCTGACTGTAAGATTCACACATTTGCACGACGGCGCTGTGCTTATTGAATCTAGTGAAGTTTACACGTCAGGTCATGAGCCAGTGCTGGGATTTTTATATTTTAACACATTTCAGTCTAGAGCTCAAAAACATTTAAATAACAAAGATGTGAACATTTGTTTGGACTCAGGATGAGGTTTTATTGTTCCAACAAAAGAGTGATTGACACAAACATCACTCTGCTATCCATCATTGTTWCTGTTGTTCATCTAACAGCCATAGCGCACGTGCAATGGTCACTATTCTTTAAAACGACCACTGAGTGGTAGGGTTGGTCAAGAACATATTGTTTCCAATTAATAGTCAGAAAAAATGTCAACAGTAAATTTTTTCCACTTTGCAACTACTGCAATTATCAGTGGTGGGCACCAGCCCACTAAAAGCGCAAATCCGCTAATTGCGAACCTAAATATTTTGTTTGCACTTTAGCGGTCTTACTAATTTTTATAATTCATAAGTGGATTTGCGCTTTCTAAAATTAAAATGCAGTACCACTAATAACTAATTATCTACCAGTCATCATTATGTTGAACAGCAGAAGGTATGACTGTCAATGAATCACAACATGTGATCTAACCGACAGCACCCCTCCCAGATAAACAC
>NW_013953067.1:139989-144824 GCF_001266775.1 Austrofundulus limnaeus
AATGCATCACTTCAGTTTTCCAATAAACAGTTTTAAAATTACTTTATTGATGCTTCTTTAATGAAAAATCTACAACAAACAAAAGAAAAAAACAAAGAAGCAGCCGAACTAGCAATCCTAAACAACTTTTAAATTTTTTTACACCAGGAGCCAAAGTTCTGTTTCAGGAAATCACATCCCCAGCAATCAGCGGTTATAGGATTAAGCTGTAAAAGCGTTCATACACCGCTAGTTGGCAGTGTTGTGCATATGTTGTACATGAATTTTTGCCAGCTAGTAAGTGTCAAATTGAACTTGCACTTTAAAATAAACTTCCGCTAGTTTTTCTATGGTATAAGGGCTTTTGAAGTTGTGGACCTAAATATTTTCATAAGTGCTTTAGAAATTGCGGAGCTAAGTTTTGGTTGGCGCTGCCCACCACTGGCAATTATTGCCATGTGATGACGAATTTTGTTAGCAGTGCAGAAAAACTAATGCTAATGCTAACTGTAAAATCTTGTTAATTCACCTGAAACACCAACATAAACCAGGGTACGAGGAAATCCAGAAAAGACGAAYCMAGGCCACAACGTCGGCTACATGCAAGACAAACTGTCGTCTAATTATCAGCTAAAAGCCACGATTAATCGGGCGTTTCGCTGCCTCGCTGCAGTTTTAAAAGTTGAAACTTGTCGGTTTTCAGTCTGAACGTCATCGACAAACAAGAAAAGAAGTGAAGTTGTTGTAAATCTTTTAGGATTTACTCGTCCTGGATGAAAATCTACACCTACGTTCTGCTAAAACYAGTCATTGAAAGGAAGACATTCGATCTTTTCTTTTCAACCAGAGTTCGGTGGCATTTTATTTCCGAAGCTCAAGCACTTTTCAAACTTTGAAGTCACCACATCAAACCTGAAGCCATTCAAACCGCTTTGAAAAGCCCGCACAGAAACCCCATAAACACACCCAAAAATTTCATTAGTTGGCATCTAAAATGACATTTACCATGAGTCCACAGACGTGGAGCCAATCAGAGAGAAGCAGCGTTTAATGCCCCGATACAGAAAATGRGTTGACCCAGTTTATTTGCTCAACTCATCAAAAAAAGAACTGAGATGTTTTTTTTTACTTAAATATCTGAAAACAAAAACTAAACTCTTTAAAAATCAATCTGGTTTCGATTCACATTGTTAAGATTTAGTTTTATAAGTTATAAAATATTATAAATAACTTGTACGTGTTAAAGATGACTCTCTGATGTTAAACCAAATATTAGATCAATAGACAGGAAGCCTGAGTCACAGTTTTGTGTTTGATGATGCTCAGATGAGGCAGTGAAAACAGTTTGAAWCTAAAATGAATCAGCTGCAGATTATTCACTCAAAAATATTTATTCAACGAGACATTTTTAATAAGAAACTTCTCTGCTTCTTTTCTGTGGTGCCAGCTCGCTGACACTATATTTTTCTAATCTGGGTCGGACGACGTCTAAAACTCGATGAGGTGGGAAAAGGAAGAAAAAAAAACCTGCTGCAGAGTCACCAATTCCTCAGCTGCATCAATCAAAACCACAACCTAGTTTTATCTCACCGCACATCTCTCCAAACGAAGCCAATATCACTTTGAGAAAACGACAGCGCCGTCAGCGTGAGGCTGCAGAAAATAACAGAAAACACGAAGGACGAGTGAAACGATGGAGGCCGGGGGGGTCAAAGAGGAGAAGTTGGATGACGTCATGAGGAAGAAATAAAACAATCGTCTGAGTCGGCGATATTTGGACTTTCTCTGTGGGGTGGGAGGAAGAGGATGGTGTATAAATGAAGCAGASAGGAGTCAGTCAGCTACACATCAACATGTCTCTCATCATCAGGATCACCATGCTCTCTGCACTCATCGGCCTCGTCGCAGCGGCCACCATCAACCGGGGACCCACCTGCCGGGACGAGATCCMCTCAGAACTGATCCGAGAACTCTGGAACCGGACCAAAATACTCAACAAAAGGCTGCCGGTAAGACCTATTTTGTATATAATCGGTTTTTAAACCCTGATGTTCATTTAAACATCAGTTCTCTGTTTCAATAAGTTTTTTATTCATTTAATTTTATTTCAATTCAATTCAATTCAAAAATACTTTATTGATCCCAGAGGGAAATTAGGTGTTGTTGTAACTCAACACTTTAACACTTCCTGAAAAACATTTTTTTTATTAATTTGAGGAGTTTTACAACAAGTTTTGGTAAAATATGTTTTATTTTGACACCACATCAGTTTTAATATTTACGATTATTAATTTGCTATATTATGACATTTTATTGACTCATCTGTAAAATATGTAAAAAAAAAATGAGTCAGACAAAATGTAAAAAACTTTACTAACTAAAYTGCCACTAAGGTTTAATTGATCAATATTAATGTAAATTAATGATCAATGATTGTATTTTTTCTCATTTAAATCAAATTATTTACAAACTTCTATTCAAAGGTCTGCAGGCTTATTTGTCTCTGGTTTGTGAACGTAAAAGTTACGTAATGTTTATTAACTAACACAGATCTGATTGATTATTATTGATCATTTAATTTTATTAAGGTAAAAATCTGATTTAATCTGATAAAAATATGAAATAATTCCAGTTTATCAATAAGAATTTTCCCATAAATTGACTCCTCTGAGAACTAGAAGAGATTTATTTGGTAAAGTAAATAAAATGCGGTAAAATATTGTGTCTAAATGTAAAAAATAAATGTTTTTATCCGCAGAGGGAAGACAGATTCTCCCCCAGAGTCAGACTCCTGCCCAAGTTCTGCACCTCGTGTCCAACGGTCAGTAAAACCTTTTGATTCTTTGCTTTTTTATTGATTTGTTTTCCTGGTGGCAAAGCAAACCTCTGAGGTTTGATTTCAGCCATGATGGTGCCCGCTCGGTTAACCACAACCACACCTGTAACCACCATCGCCAGGCTGCACCGTGCGATGGCAGCGTCGCACGTCTGCCTCAGTCCCGACGTTCTTCACTCAGTCGTTCAGGTCTACAGGTGTTTCCTGCACCTGAGCAGTCAGCCGTGCAGTTTGGAATCCACAGAGGAAGTTTTCTGCTCTGAGTTTCCTCTCTGGTGAATTAGTGATGCAGTTGCAAGCGGCTGGAGTTTCACATGTTTGAGTTGTCTCGGTTGTTGACTGAGATCTTTATCTGGTTTACTACGTCTGAGGTGAAGGAACATTGTTTTTGAACAAAAAGCAGATGTTTGAAAAGCTTTCTGGATGAGACGCAGAGTTTTAAAGAGCTAGTTTGGTCATTTTTGGGAAGATGTTCTAATAATTATCAATAGTTAGGAGGATGAAAAGAAGGCRGAGGTCYTCATCAAGGCTARGCTAAAGGCTARCCTAWAGGTATGAGCTCCTTTTTATAAAGGACTTTAATATTTCTTCAAATATTCAACATCCCATGCACCTGTCCATCGACTCGATGTGTAGATGTTCAGTAAAGCTGAGCTAAAATAAACTACGATGTATTCAGATTTCTATCAGTCCAAAGATTTAAGTTCAGGTTCAAGTTCAAGTTTATTTATATAGCGCCAAGTCACAACATACGTTGTCTCAGGGCACTGTACATAAAAAAATAATCTAAAGAAGAAAGCAGCAGATTGTGTTGAATCACTTCATCACAGTCTCCCATCCTGAGCAAACGGTGGAGAGGAAAAACTCCCTGCTAATCAGGAAGAAASCTCCAGCAGAACCAGGCTCAGGACAGGAGACCATCTGCCTCGACCGGCTGGTTGGAGGACAGGAAAGAAATTTACTCAACTCCTGCGTTCAACAACCTCTGCAGCATCACTTTACAGACGTGTTGATGTGCTGTTCTAAAATGTGTTTACGCACTCTGATTAACCAGTCGATTCCAGTAAAAACTACATGGAAAATTGAGTCTCCAGATTCGCCCCTCAGAGCGATACTTGAACATCTCTGTCATCTCCTCAGAATACGATTGGCTGGCTGGAGTTACAGGAAGTGACTGATGTCTTTGAGAAGAGCGTGTTCAGCAGCGAGGCGGTCCAGAAGCTCCTCCCACAAGATTACAACGAGCTGCTGCACCGACTGCACCACACTTTACAGCACTGCGTAAGTAAACACTGCTGTAAACAACACGCAACTGTAAACAACACACAGCTGTAAACAACACACAGCTGTAAACAACACACAGCTGTAAACAACACGCAACTGTAAACAACACACAGCTGTAAACAACACACAGCTGTAAACAACACACAGCTGTAAACAACACACAGCTGTAAACAACACACAGCTGTAAACAACACACAGCTGTAAACAACACACAACTGTAAACAACACACAACTGTAAACACATGGTTGTAAAGAAAAGATAGTAAAGACGTCGGCTGTAAACACACGACTGTTAAGACCTCCCTTTAGAAACATGACTGTAAACACAAAGGTAAAGGTACAACTGTAAAGATATGACTTCAACGATACGACAGTAAAAAAAAGTATAAAGATAATTGTACAGACAAAACTGTAAATATGTCTGTAAAGGCACAACTATAAACACAATAAGAAAGATACAACTCTGAAGATATATCCCTGAAGATACGTAGTAAAACAAGTATAAAGATAACTGTATAGACAAGACCGTAAAGATACAACTGTAAACATGTCTGTAAATAAACAACTATAAACATAATAATAAAGATACAACTGTAAACATGTCTGTAAATAAACAACTATAAACATAATAATAAAGATACAACTGTAAACATGTCTGTAAATAAACAACTATAAACATAATAATAAAGATACAACTGTAAACATGTCTGTAAATAAACAACTATAAACATAATAA
>NW_013953067.1:146682-149524 GCF_001266775.1 Austrofundulus limnaeus
CCCCCCCCCCCCCCCCCCGCCAAAAAAAAAATATCCTAGGGAAAACACTGTAAACAAAACTGTAAAGACTTTTGTAAAGACATGACCGTAAATATATAACTATAAAGATACAACTGTAAAGACATGACTGTAAAGATATGGCTGGAAAAATACAACTGTAATGACTTTTGTAAAAATACATCTATAAAGACATGACTGTAAAAACATGATTTCAACGACAGGACAGTAAAAAGAAGTATAAAGAACACTGATGTAAAGTAAATAAATGTGGCCATCATAACAAATGTTAAAGTCTGACGTTGTGCTCTTTGTCTTTAGATTTCTTCCACCGAACCTTCAAGTCATTTCAAAGAAATCAAGAAAATGGAGGGAAAAATTAAAGAGGTAAACATCCTGTGCTGCTAAATCTGTCTGTTTATAAAACGTTATTCAGATGTAAGAATTTACCGGTTCTGTTTTGGTCCAGAAGGGGAACAAAGGAGTGCTGAAGGCCGTGACAGAGTTCAACTATGTCCTCAGCTGGATTGATGAGCTGCTGTAAAAACACACCTGACATCTTCATCATCAGACTCAAGGTTTACAGGATCAGCACCATCATCATCTTCATCAGACTCAAGGTTTACAGGATCAGCATCATCTTCATCAGACTCAAAGTTTACAGTATCAGCATCATCATCTTCATCATCAGACTCAAGGTTTACAGTATCAGCACCATCATCATCTTCATCAGACTCAAGGTTTACAGGATCAGCACCATCATCTTCATCAGACTCGACGTTTAAAGGATCAGCACCATCATCTTCATCATCAGACTCAACGTTTACAGGATCAGCACCATCATCTTCATCAGACTCAACGTTTACAGTATCAGCATCATCATCATCAACAGACTCATAATCTAAAGGATCAGTACTATATTCACCATTGAACTAAACACTTAGAGAATCATCATCATCATCATCATCATCATCATCAGACTCATCTACAGGATAAGCAGTACCTTCATCATACATATTGTATTATTGTTTTTATCTGTCATCATCATTATCTCAGGTTTATTAGACGGTTTCTTTTGTAGAAACATTAGTTGAGTTCAATCTGATTTTTGAGGAGYGAAACTCACTTTAATGATTTATTGTTAAAGATAAACGTCATAAAATGAGCAGCTAAACTGAATGTTTTTACTGAATTATCAGGAACTAAAAGTCATTTAAGACCAGTTCAAAATGTGAGATGTTAGTCTGAATATGGAGCCTTCATGAGGTCTACTGTAAACACACGTTGTGTTGCTGGGGGCTTTAGGAACAATCCCATCTCTTTCCATGCACTGATTATTGCTTACATATTCACAAGATGTTACTTGTATAGGTTATTTAATATATGAGTGTGTAAAGTTAAATATGTGAAAGTTTATTCTATTTATTTTAAAACAGTATAAATGGAAAATATTTTATATAAAAAATGCTGAATGTATTTATGACTCAATTCTGAAGGAAATAAACTTATTTTACTGATATTTGTTTGCTAACGTTTGAAGTGAAAGTTTGTCTCCACCTGCTGGTCAAGTCCTGGTACAACTACAGAAATAAGAAAAGCAGAAGTTAATTGATTTAATTTWAAAAAATGTAGAATTCCTGATTGTGAGATTAAAATTAATGCAGGATGAATCTGTGCACTTTAAGGAACAGATCCGTGACACTARACTGAAATCCTGAAAAGAGTTTGTTTTAATCAGCTTTTGTTTGTAAAAACATCTTTTTGAGATACAGCTGCTTTAATAATCTGTTTCACAGCTCCAAGCATAATTTCTTCAAACCCTTTAGTCCCATTGTGAAGCTTTAAAAAATCCCGTTTTGCTCCAAATCCTTATTTTCAACATATTTTGAAGAGTTTCATTCGAACTGTGAGGAAACTTTCTGCTGCAAGTCTAGATCAGTTAGATTATTCAGGTTCTGAATTCTTATTCCTGAGTTTTTATAAAAACGTGTCAGTGGAGGCTGAAACAGCTGATTAATCATTTAAACAACAYGATTTAAAGATGATTTAGGATTAAATGTACAGTTGACTTAAAGCTGAAGCTGAGTCACAATCGCTTCCTCTTTACCGAGAAACTCCTACGAAGACATTTGGACCAAAACCACAGAGGGACTGTGCCCCCGTAGCCCCGCCTCCAGGCGATGACGCAACACTGAAGKTATCGCTGTGCTGAGTCAGCCCCTACCTGCTCGGCCTCTGAACAACTGCATCARCAAAGCAAACGGTTTTTCTTAACGAGAAGGTTAAAAAACAAAAAAATTATGAGATCACCATAAAATGTGATGGGACTCCATGACAATAGTCTGTGTGAAGCCGGCATTGAACTACAGACCTCTTTACCCTACTTCAAATTCAATTCAAATTCAAAAATACTTTATTGATCCCAGAGGGAAATTAAGTGAGTCTCTTAGGCCAATGCTTAGCCCTGAGGAGTCAAAGGAGAATAATTCTTGGGGAACCTTTATTGGAYCCCGAGAAGCTCAGAACACAGTGTTTCTAACCTGGTGTCCTTCTTCTGAGGGACGAGAAGTTTGATTAAAAGCTCWGTGTCTCTTTGGGGAGACTGATGGACCCACTTATGARGCCCCYGTTCACCTGGGTTTTTAYTGATYCCCATTTACCAAAACCAATAGATAATTAAATTCACAACACTGTAAGTCTACTTTGAATAAAACAGTTTGTGCCAAACAAAAACAAAAAGGATGGATGGAGGGATGGATGGATGGATGGATGGATGGATGGATGGATGGATGGATGGATGGATGGATGGATGGATGGACAGATGGATTGATGGATGGATGGATGG
>NW_013953067.1:150949-153207 GCF_001266775.1 Austrofundulus limnaeus
TGGATGGATGGATGGATGGATGGAGGGATGGATGGATTAAGACAGATGGATGGATGGATGGATGGATGGATGGATGGATGGATGGATGGATGGATGGATGGATGGACAGATGGATGGATGGATGGATGGATGGACAGATGGATGGATGGTTGGATAAAAATTAAACATGAAAACCACAAAGTAAAATAAAATAATTGTTTCTCAAACAGAATGTCTCAGGCAGTAAAACTGATTTATTATTTGTTTGATAAAGTTTGTAGAAAACATTCATAATAAAGCAGGTCGAGTCTTCACAGGTTCTGAATTATTCTAATGTAATCCCAACTGAACCAAACTCAACAGATTCTATCAGAAAAGGTCAAACTGGTTCCAGATCCTGATCCAGAACCTTTTCAGCAGCAGAACTCTGTAGTTTTCAGTTTCTCTCATGGTTRCAGAGAAACTCTGGCCCACTCTTTTTTCCATCGTTGGTTTCTGCTCAGATCTCTGAAGGTCCCACCACAGGGTTTCAGTCAGGCTGAAGTTSTGGACTCGTAGACCCGTTCTGTTGCAGACCAGCTGCCGTGTTTGTGATCATGGTTCTATTAGACCCATTTTGACTCTAGAACCCTTTGGTTTAAAGAAGACTTCMTGGTCCACTCATCAAACCACCAAGCTGACAGCTGGGAGGTTGGCTACAGTGCATTCTGGGTAAACATATGTCTATTGGTCTGGTTCTGGTCCAGAAGTCTTGTGGTTCCTTCAGATCATAATCAAAACACTGCACAACGGAATCTGTTTTTACTCGTGTGACGTTAGATTAGAATAATTCTGACCTGGTAAAGACCCCATCAGGTTTATGTTCTGATACATAAAATCCAACAACAGAAAACAGGTCGGAGTTTTTCSATTCGTGTAATAATTTCCGGTGTGGAAGCAGAAACTCTCGCTGGGAAAACTTGACTTTCAGYGATTTGCATGAGTTACCAGCCTTTTAACATGAGTGGATTATTACAGCTTACCCCTGGGTTTTACTGTGTTTATTCTTACTCTTCAGCTTTTTGAACATACTTTCTGAGCTACACTGTCCTATTCTCACATTGTGAGAATAAATTATTTCCGWTTCATTTAACACGGCCTTTAACGAGCTGGTGAAGTTCTCACCACACGTAGGAGGATGTGGGGTTGGTTGGTGCACAAGACAACAAACAAAAAATAAATAAAAAATAAAAAAAACTGAGGTTGATTTTTCTAGGAAACTCAGACTGCAATACATAGAAGTAAAAAGGGAAGAAAACCACTTAATTCCAGTTAATTAACAAGAACAACTGTGATATTCATGTGCTTATTTGACAGTAATTATTTTACATGCTTCAGAACCACTTTATGCACTAACTTTCAGTCCAGTCAGCCCAGGAAATGTTAAGTGTCATGAAATTAAAGAAAACAAATGAAAATAAAAACACGTTTTTCCATTTCCTGAACAGTTTTGGAGATATGAGTTTTCTACCAGACAGTAAGGATATGCAGATGACACTACGTTATATGTTTCTGTTCTTATCACTGCTTACGTTTGAGAGACTTTTTTTTTAAACCATTGAGTTTCACCTGGAGTATAAACAGAATGATTGTGTTCATATTATTTGAGCTGGCTTTCAAAGTGAAACTAGCAGASCAAAGATTTAATCTATGTGGTTAAATCTTTTGTATTCAAGGTGGCGGGTGATATGCATTAAGTTAATTAGCTGTAGAATTAAATGATTAGAAGCTGGGAGAACTCAACAGGTTGCATTAAAATGTTCTTTATGAAGCTTAAAGATTGAGATTACTCAGATCCCAGCATGGATCATGGAATTGAATCGGGGAATTCCTAGAAATAAGTTTTAAACGGTTAAAAGTGCATGTGCGGCCACAGCGATGACTCAAGGTTTTGCTGAATGCCTTGCGGTGGCGTTTCCACCTGCGGAGATGATGCAGGGATTCCACCTCTCTTCTGTCAGGTTTCTGTGGCTCAAACTTTAAAGTTTATTCATTTATTTAAAAAAATAATTCTATATACAAGAAATACAAATCACAAATAAAATGAAAGGCAGCAGAGTTAATAATAATAATAATAATTCTGCCCCTTGGTGGAGAGATGTCGCTCAACACCACATATGTTCTGCAGCTGTACAAAGAAAGGAGCTTTCAGTTATCAAGCTCCTCTCTTGTAGAACCAACTTCCAGTTTCTGTCCGTGAGGCTGACACTCTGTCTACTTTTAAGATTAGACTGAAGACT
>NW_013953067.1:155871-157813 GCF_001266775.1 Austrofundulus limnaeus
GAGTTAATATGTGATAACTACATGAGTTAATATGTGATTACTGCATGAGTTAATATGTGATAACTACATGGGTTAATATGTGATAACTACATGAGTTAATATGTGATTACTACATGAGTTAATATGTGATAACTACATGAGTTAATATGTGACAACTACATGAGTAAATATATGAATAGATTAGAGATTAGAGAGACCTTTGTCATCGTACATGAGCACAATGAAATTACAATTCAGAACACCCATTCAGAAGAAGACAGAACAAACATGGGAGAACAGGTGCCCTGGGTGATGCAGCCACAGACCCCTGCACAGAGCAAGGATCATCTTCATGAAGACATCACGAGGAGGCGCTAGCCTTAAAAGATAAACTAAAAGCCACACAAGGAAAGATGAGGGGGAAAAACATCATATTATATCAACACTGTGACACACTATGGTGTTTATAAAAAAAAACTCTGCATAGAGCAGATTTATTAGCTAGAGGAGTTAAGTGAGTTTAGGGGGTCCCAAAGAATCGAGTCCCCAAAACCAGCGCGGCCATAGTCCAGAATATTGATAGTAACTGTTCATTCTGTGYGGCCTTCAGCTTGCTCTAGGAACCAGATCAGACGGGTGTGAGAGGAGGGGGGGAGGTGTGGGGCAAAGCCTTGTCGACGTAATCCAACGTCCATGATAACTACACAAGTTAATATACAACTACATGAGTTAATTCATGATAACTACGAGTTAATATATGATAATTACATGAAGTAATATATGGTAACTACATGCGTTAATGTATGATATTACAAGGGTAATGATATGCTAACTACATGAGTTAATATAATTACATGAGTTAAGATGTAATTACACGAGTTAATATAATTACATGGGTTAATATGCTAACTATGAGTTAATATATGATAATTACATGAGTTAATATATGATAATTACATGAATTAATATATAACTACACAAGTTAATATATGATAACTACATGAGTTAAAATATGATAATCACATGAGTTAATATATGATAATTATGTAAGTTAATATATGATAATTATATATGAGTTAATATATGATAACTACATGAGTTAATACAGTGATTTCCATCCAGGGGTAAATGTACCCCTTGGGGTACGTGGAAAAAATTCACAGGTTGTCAATGGTCTGTGCCTGTATGGGTGTTTTATTTTGATTCTACTGTGATTTTCTGTCTTGTCCTTCTTTTTACCTCCTCCTGCCTGTCTTTGCTCCAGCCCTGCCCACTCACACATGATCCTCATGTTTCTCCCCCAGGTGTTTCCTGTTTGTACTCATTAGTCTCACCTTTATATTATGTGTCTTGTCTTCACTTTCCTGCCTGATCATTGTGCTGTTTTACCCACGTTTGTTCAAACCTCAAGTTCTTGTTCCAAGCCTGGATTTATTGTTTTGCCACCCCGTTGGCTTTTTGCTTAATTAAAAAATCTTTTTATTTACTTTGAATTTTGCCTGCCTGTCTGCATTTTGGGTTCTCCTCGCCAACCATTTGTGACACAGGTGTGTAAAACAAAAATAAAAATAGGATTGAGTAGGGTCCTATTGTTTTGGCAATGTGGAAAATGCAAACTGAGTCAAGAAATTGACACAAAATAGAATCCTGCATGAAACATGGAATCTCATGGAATTTCATCATTTGGGGTATTTGATGCATTTTCAACAGTACAACGTATTTTGGATGCTGCTGCTTCCTGTGGCAGTTGTGGTTCCTCCTCCCAGTCTGTTGCCTGGCAGCAGATTATCAGCAGCTGCACCCACTTCACCTGATGACTCCTGGAGCTTTATAAGGAGCTCATTGTGATTCAGACCTTCAAGGTCGGGGACAGCTTGTCGGCAAGTGGAGAGGAGACGGAAGTGAAATTGTTTGAAGAAGGCGGTAGGAGTGAATTTTTTTTGGAGGATTGCATAAACTGTAC
>NW_013953067.1:158256-162932 GCF_001266775.1 Austrofundulus limnaeus
CTCACAGGTTCTGAAGCTGATCCAGATCTCACTGTAAATAAACTCACTTACCTTAATTCTGTCTCCTGAGTATTTGTTCCTCTTTCCTGCCTAACCGTGACAYTGCCTCTGATYTCATGATAGTATGTTCCAGCCAACAACTAAAATGKCASAAGGCAGCTCAAAGAGTGAACAATCTCAGTCTTTTCAGATTCAAGTCCAACGTATTGATGCCCATGAGAACCAGTTACATCAGATTCTCCAACAGCAACATGCATCCGGAAATCAAGTAGATCTACTCCATCAAGAAATTCAAAGTTTACATGCTAAGATCAATGTGCTGTTGCCATCTCCCACAGCGCCACCTACCACCATAAATCCTGGGTCTCAGTCTCAACCTGGCCTGGCTCACCGTGAACCCGATTACCGCCCTTCTGAGTTTTTTGAAGGTAATCCAGATATGTGTGGGTTTTTTTTGCTACAATGTAACCTGGCTTTCAATCGTTCTCCTTCCTTGTTTCCCACTCAGTCTGCTAAAATAACATACATAATCACTGCCCTCAAGGGAACTGCTCTTCGATGGTCTCATGCATTTTTACGTTCTCACTCTTTGGAAACATTAACTTTTCAGAAATTTATTCAGGATTTCAGGAGGGTGTTTGATCATCTCCTCCAGCAGGAGGAAGCGGCGAAACAGCTCCTCACAATGAAACAGGGAGGAAGAAGTGTATCTGAGCACTCGATCGATTTCCGGGTCACGGCGGAAGAGACTGGATGGGACGAGTTGGCATTAAAAGGTACCTTCATCAACTCTCTCTCAGAACAAATGAAGGATCAGTTGGCTTCAAGAGATAAACCAGCTAGTTTAGATGAGTTAATCAGCCTTGCCATACGCATTGACAACTGTTTATTGGAAAGAACGAGAGAGCGGCTGCTCACACCACATCAACCCCATAGCCCTGTGTTTTTTCAACCTCCTKATGCATCTGTTTGTGAAATAGCTCCTGTGGAATCTGTACCAGAACCTATGCAGATTGGGAGAACCAGATTGTCCCCGGAAGAACGACAGCGTCGCTTCGAGGCCCGTGTTTCTATTGTAGAAAGAAGGGACATTTTGTGGCTGCGTGTCCTCTGTGGGAAAACGGACGCGCCCGTCGGTAGACCAGAGGATACTGACGAGCTCATCCATCTATCCCTCTGACTCTCGTTTATCCCTGCCAGCCACTCTCACTCACAACCATAATAAGYGCTCCATCTCTGCTCTCATTGACTCTGGAGCAGAACAGAATCTCATCACCACTGATCTGGTTCAGTATCTTAAATTACCTACCATCATCCTTGATCCACCACTCTCTGTGACTGGAGTCACGGGCCACAACCTCGCCCGGATCACTCACAAGACCACTCCTCTCCATTTTGTCATCTCTGGGAACCATCATGAGTTCGGTGAGTTTTTTTGTTTTCGATTCTTCATCATCACAGTTTATCTTGGGTTTTCCTTGGTTACAAATGCACAACCCCATACTCAATTGGCAAAAGAGAAGAGTGGAGGAATGGAGCCCCTTTTGTTTAAAGAATTGTTTACATGCCGCCATGATTGCCTCCTCTCCTTCACCTAAGGCTCCAGAACCTGTTGATTTATCTAATGTTTCCAGTGTTTATCATGACTTAAGACAGGTTTTTAGTAAACAAAGAGCATTATCCTTGCCACCACACAGACCTTACGACTGTGCTATAGATCTTCTCCCGGGCACTCCATTACCATCTAGTCGACTCTATAACTTATCAGGACCAGAAAGAGAGGCTATGAAGAAATACATTGAAGAGTCACTGACCTAAGGCATCATTCGTCCTTCAACCTCTCCTGTTGGGGCTGGGTTTTTCTTTGTTAAAAAAAGGACAAATCTCTCAGACCATGTATAGATTACAGAGGCTTAAACCAGATCACCATCAAGAATAAATATCCTTTACCCCTTATAGATTCCGTCCATGAACAACTTTACTCGGCCAAAGTTTTTTCCAAACTCTATCTCAGAAACGCCTACCACTTGGTTCGCATTAGGAAAGGAGACGAGTGGAAAACTGCATTTAAGACACCCCTCGGCCATTTTGAATATTTAGTTATGCCATTCGGTCTCACTAATGCCCCAGCTGTGTTTCAGGCTCTCATTAATGATGTGCTGAGAGATTTTTTGAACGTCTTCGTTTTTGTGTACCTGGATGACATTTTGATTTATTCACTAAACCAGGAGCAACACGTAAAACATGTAAGGGCAGTACTTCAACGTCTCTATGAGAATCAACTCTTTGTCAAGGCAGACAAATGCGACTTCCATGTATCATCAGTATCCTTTCTGGGCTTCATTTTTGATCAGGGCAGTTATCGATCAGATCCTGAAAAGACCAAAGCGGTGGCCGATTGGCCCACCCCTCTGAACAGAAAGCAACTCCAGCGATTTTTGGGATTTGCTAATTTCTACAGGAGATTCATCAAGGACTACAGCAGGGTGGCAGCTCCCCTTACCCAACTCACTTCAACCCTTCGAACCTTCAAATGGACCCCCGAGGCAGAGGCAGCTTTTGGTGAGTTAAAGAAACGTTTTACTACTGCACCTATCCTTCATCACCCAGACAGMAACAAACAATTYATTCTGGAAGTAGAYGCATCTGACACTGGAGTGGGGGCTGTTTTGTCTCAAAAGAACAGTGGTGATAACAAGACCCATCCATGTGCTTTCTTTTCACGGCGCCTCACTCAATCAGAATGTAACTATGATGTTGGCAATAGGGAACTTTTGGCCATAAAGCTGGCTTTGGAGGAATGGCGTCACTGGCTTGAAGGTATGGAGTTTCCCTTCATAATTTGGACTGACCACAAGAACCTCTCCTATATTCAGTCTGCTAAACGTCTCAATCCCAGACAAGCCCGCTGGTCACTTTTTTTCAAGGTTCCATTTCACCATTACCTACTGACCTGGGTCTAAGAATGTAAAACCTGATGCTCTGTCAAGACAGTTTTCCTCCTCAAGCTCCTCAAAGTCTGATGCCACCATTCTCCCTCCTTCTTGCATTGTGGGATCTCTCRTGTGGTCTATTGTGAAGGACATCCGCGAGGCCCAGCAAGGTGAACCCGATCCACGCACCAATCCTGTGAGTACTCTTTTTGTTCCATCTTCTGTTAAGAGTGTTAGACTGGATTCACACTCATCACCTCACCTGCCATCCTGGAATTGGACGTATGATGGCTTTTTCTAAGAAGTATTTTTGGTGGCCCTCAATGTGTAAAGACATTAGGGAGTTTGTCTCTGCCTGTCCTGTGTGTGTGCTAGAAATAAGAGTGGCAACCAACCCCCGGCAGGGCTCCTGCAACCTCTTCCATCTCCGAGCAAGCCCTGGTCTCACATCGCCCTCGATTTCGTCACTGGCCTTCCTCCTTCTGAGGGTAAGACTGTCATCCTCACAGTGGTGGATCGTTTTTCAAAGTCTGTTCACTTTGTGTCTCTAGAAAGACTTCCTTCAGCTTTCGAGACAGCCCAGCTTCTTGTGTACCATGTTTTTCGAATCCACGGCATCCCTACTGATATCGTCTCGGACAGAGGACCACAGTTTGTCTCCCAAGTCTGGAGGGCTTTTTGCAAGGCCCTGGGAGCCACTGTTAGCCTTACCTCTGGATATCACCCACAGTCCAACGGCCAGACCGAACGATGTAACCAAGAGTTGGAAGCAGCCATCAGGTGTGTCATTAACAATAACCCATCCTCATGGAGTAAACATCTTACCTGGATTGAGTATGCCCATAATTCACACACATCATCCGCCACAGGTCTCTCTCCTTTTGAAGTTTCCCTAGGATACTCACCTCCCTTGTTTCCAAGTATCGAGACACATCTTGGTCCCCTCTGTTCAGACCCACATTCGTCGGTGCAGGAGGTTCTGGAGACAGACCAGACAAGCCCTACTCAGGACTGCTGATCAGAATAAGAGGTATGCTGACTGTCACCGCTCTGTTGCTCCCACTTACAGGGTGGGACAGAAGGTCTGGCTCTCTACCCGGGACATAAACCTGCGACACATGCCCAGGAAGCTCTCCCCCAGGTTTATTGGCCCGTTCCCCATTGAGCGGATCATCAGTCCGGCTCAAACTTCCTCCATCCATGAAGGTGCATCCAACTTTCCATGTCTCCCAGGTAAAACCCGTAATCTTAAGTCCTTTGTGTCCCCCTTCTGCACCACCCCCTCCTCCCCGTCTCATTGACAACCATCCAGTGTACACCGTGAACAAGATTTTGGACGTTCGACGCAGAGGGAGAGGTCATCAGTACCTAGTGGACTGGGAGGGGTATGGCCCTGAAGAGAGGTCCTGGGTGTCAAGGTCTCTTATCCTAGACCCCTCTTTAATCACTACGTTTTACAGAGATCATCCAGARAAGCGGCACAGATCGCCTGGAGGCCATTCGTAGGGGGAGGGTACTGTGGCAGTTGTGGTTCCTCCTCCCAGTCTGTTGCCTGGCAGCAGATTATCAGCAGCTGCACCCACTTCACCTGATGACTCCTGGAGCTTTATAAGGAGCTCATTGTGATTCAGACCTTCAAGGTCGGGGACAGCTTGTCGGCAAGTGGAGAGGAGACGGAAGTGAAATTGTTTGAAGAAGGCGGTAGGAGTGAATTTTTTTTGGAGGATTGCATAAACTGTACTC
>NW_013953067.1:163837-170564 GCF_001266775.1 Austrofundulus limnaeus
GCCGACCGCCCGCCTCCCCCCCGACTGATCGACAACCATCCAGCCTACAGTGTTCATCGCATCATGGATGTAAGGCGTTGGGGTCGTGGTCTCCAGTTTTTAGTGGACTGGGAGGGTTATGGACCTGAGGAGAGAATCTGGATTCCGAGATCTTTCATCTTAGACCCATCTCTGATCACCTCGTTCTACAAGGATCACCCGGAGAAACGCCCCCGATCGCCTGGAGGCGATGCTTGAGAGGGGGGTACTGTGGCAAATTGAGTTTCCTCACCTGTTTCACCTGTTTCACCTTGATTGGCTGCCGCTCTATCTAGCGCAGCTGCAGCAGGTTTCCCTGATGAGCGTGAGGGGTTTATTAGACGGCACTGCTGAACTGGTCTTCGCCGGAGCAACACGTACCTTACGTGACTTACACCCGAGATCCTGTGAAGCCGTCGGAGTCCCATCTGTGCCACGCTCACCTGCCTGTCTGCCTCCAACGAATAAGAGAACTCACCTGCCTCAGTACTTCACTGCGAATAATCATCTGTTCATTCTACTAAGAAAATCTCCTTACCTTGTGGATCCTTGTCAKYTCCTCAGCGCCGCCTTCCTCATTCATCACTGTAAGARAAACTCATACTTACCTCCTGATTWCAATTCAAAAATACTTACCTGCAAGAACTCACCTGGACTCCTTCCTTTTCAGCACTCCCGATCCCTCGACATCTCAGCACCTGTAAATAAAAGAAATTATTTTTTGACWTTGCTTCTCTGTTGTATGTTTTGTACCAAATCCGCAAATTCTTTGACTCACCTTGAAATCCTGATACCATTCATGTCGAAATCTGTGTCACTCCAAAACCTATTTGTGTGCATGTGAGTGCATGGCGTTAAAGCAGAGCAGAGTGGTGCACAGATTGCTGCTCTGCATGTAACGCTACTTTAACTCTGTTCAGTCACACACAACCAGTAGTTTGTGTGTTAGGGCTCTTTACAGGAACAGCACTGAAAACCAACAGGATTTTCCCAGAATGTACCACCCTCTGAAGCATGATAACAGGTGGAAAGGTTTATGCATGTCAGACTGATGGAAAGTGAAGCCCTTCTAACCCAAATACAGCATGGTAGCACCCTACAGCATAGATACTCAGAAAACAAAACTTTACTTTGAGATGGTGGTGGTGATAGTGTCATGGTTAAACGTAGGGATGCACCAAGATGAAAATTTCAGCCGATATCGATATCCGATATAATTTTCGCTGTTAYGGTCGATAACCGATATGTACTGATATAACACAAACACACAAATCGTATTACACATATATGCAAAATACGCTTGGGTTTTTTTGATACTGTAAATAATCGACCAGACCTCTGACACGGCTCTACTTCAGTTGCTCCTGGCTGTGCACCATCAGTATCACTATCATGATCAACAGATGCCACTCAACCAACCATCTCCCCTCCCAAAACAGAAACACAAAGAAAAACGTGGAAAATCAATATAGGATGTTAATATCGGCCCAGTTTTACATATCAGAAAGATACCGATATTCTAAAAAATGACCAATGTCAGCCGATATATCGTGCATCCCTAGTTGAATGGCTTCACAGCTGATCATCTGTATCAGAGTTTAAACTAATAACAGTTAACACACATCCAAAAATGTTTGAAAACCAAACAACTGGATGTGGATTCTGAAGCTGAAGTTGTTTCCCTTCCCGTCTAAGATGCTTTCTCAATTCAAAACCTTCCTAAACAGGAAGGGAAACGTCTTCAAGAAAGACAGAGGCGACCCTTTAGGTGGTAAAATGTGTGTGATAGAAGAAAACGTCCTCAGGTCACAGCACAATAAAAAATAAGAATAACTCAAATAGACAAAAAAACAACATGAATAAAAAATATCAAATTGGCATAGGTGCATCGTCAACAAGATGGCAGCAGAACTGAAAGTACTCTTGTTTCATATCGCAGGGTTAGAAAATCTCAATGTCGTTCTTTTTTTTTTATTTCATGCAACCCTATACTGGTAAAATAAAATCAGATAAGAGGTCATATATAGGAAAAAAAAACTAAATAATATTTGGGTCACTTTTACCTGCATTGTAAACATAGCCAAAGTCCAACAGATGGCCAAATTCAGGCCTAAAAACTGGTCAAAAGTTTTAAAACTTTATTTTTTAATTTGGTTCTCCAAACCTAAATGAAGCTGGAAGTCTGGCAGTGAAACCTGGTTCTGGTCAACAATGAATCCTGAATAAATCGTCCTCTGCATATCCAAGTTTGAAAAAGCATTCTGTCCTAAAAAAAAAAAGAAAAAAAAAAAACCTGAGCATGCAGAAGGAACGATCTATTTATGATATAATTTAGTTTACATGCAGAGGAGTGTTGTAAAAAGACTTGACTGTCCTTTACTCATGCAGGGCTAAAACATAAAACACATCAAACTGTTTAAGGGCAGAGCGTCTTTATGAGCGCTAATCTCTGCTTATGATTGTTGCTGATTTGATAATTGTGATACAGTCTCATGGTTGCATACCATTATCACTTCATCTGAGCCAGTTTATGCAACTCATTTAGTTAATTAACTGTTATTTAAAAATAAAACAGCTCGTCTCGAATCGTCTCAGTGGAGCTGTTGTGTCATAAAATGATAATAATGCAGAAAACATAAATGTTCTTAAGTTTGAAGAYGGGTTTCACAGAAGCATGCAGAGATCTGCATGAGGTTTCCCCCAAGTCTCCAGCTTTGTCGACACATCTTATGAAGCTTATCTTGAAATCTGGTGGTCTTCCTGAAACTTAACCGCCAGGGATTCACTGCATACACCAGCGCACGCTTGGTGAAGGGAAATGAATGGAAACCTGACCAGGGATTCTCCTGCGTGTGCAGGTTTAGCGACAGCGCAGTAATTTTTAGAAGAATTCTGATGACAATGCTGCAGCTGAAAGCCCACAGACCACAGAGATGCACAACCACACACAAACCAAGTGCACAGATCTGTATAAATACAAGAACAGGTCAATGAAGAGCACATCTTACTGATCTCTGAAGAACACCAACGGTGCTTTCAGCTGAAGATACTGATCCAACATGTCTACCTGCACTGCTTCAGTCTGCGTTCTGCTTTTACTGGTGGTAACGTTTGTGTCTGCGAGGCCTCCTCTGTTTATCTCAGCCAACATGAGAAGTGCCCATGAGTCCATCGCAGATGAGCTGGTGAGTTTAAATGTGGAGTCCCACAGGGCTCTGTTTTCAGTCCTCACTTCTTTTTTACTTTAACAAAGTCTCTTCGATGTTAAAAGAAACAATCCTGATGTTAATAATTAACTTCTTCAAACTACACAACAAAATCCGGTTGCTTTGTTTTTAAGCTGTTTCTTCTACAAATATTATATTCATTCTGGATTCAAATAACAGCTTTATCAGTTAACTCGGGGGTCCCTAAACATGTCACATACAGAGCGAGGGGCCTTAAAATTATTTCCAGATGACAAAATAAAATGTAAACTTGATTACCAACTGCATATCTTTGAATAATGTTTATAAAATATAAAAATCAGACGTGTTGAATGGATATAAATAGTCTAAGAATAACTAAAGTTGTCATTATTGAAATTACTTATTAATAACATTAAACTCATTAACCTGTGATATTTAGGGTCTTCAGTCTCTCATGTTGTTATTTAGTTTGGGAACTGCTGAGTTAACGAATATTATTAGCAACAGAATGTGCAGTATTTACATTTATGACACTGAAGTGATACTTTCTACAAGTTTTTACTCATCCTGTGGTTTGACAGTTTGCAGCATGTATGAATTAAAAAAAACTTTGTTTTTAATTTGATTTTGCAAGTTTAAATCCAGCTCAACAACCCATTAGTTATATTAGATAAAACATGTCTAATCTTTAGCTGCGGTTTCTTCAGATTTGCACCAAGTGCTGCATCAGAAATTCAGAGATTTTATCTCAGGGTTGCAGGAAAAGAGCTGTGTCACCTTCACAGATAATTTATGGTTTTATCACAGAGTCTTTGCAAGAGTAAAAATATTCATCTATATTAACAAATGTGTTCTGTTCCTTATTTTGTAAATTCTGGAGGTCAAACTACAAACTCGTAACAAACCTTTTCTGTCTTTATTTCATCTGACATGTTTGTTTTTATATTTTGTGACTCTGTCATCTGCAGATGTTTAACATAAAACCAGATCTAACGGTTTCATGTGTTTTGTGTGTTTTAGAAGTTGAAACAGCCCGAGGTCGGCAGCGATCCTCTCTTCAGTTTTGTCATCAGAAATCTCAACACCTCCTGCCAGGTACAAACAAACTCAAACAACAAAAGCTTCTGCCTTTTTTTTTTTTTGCATTGTTTAAAAACAATGTTTTCAAATAAAACTGCTGAATTTGATCTAAAAAACTTTAATTTTGGATCATTAGCCCTCAGAGTTTGTGTTGGAGATGACTCAGCTGAAAAGCTAGAGATATAAACATTTCAGTGTTTTCAAACGCTTTATTAGCTGTGGCGCTGAATGACTTGCTGAAACAGCTGAAACAGAGCTGCTAAAGAAAGCAGAACACTAGCTAAAAGCTTAAAAGTACCCAATTATGTCTGATGCGTGCTAAATCTAATGGTAGCTAAATGCTAGTTAGTAGTTAAAACAGCAAAAAGCTTTCCCAATAATAAAACTAGCAAAAGGCTAAAAGCAAAGGTATCAACAAGCAGCTAAACATATTGAAAGACTAGCTAAAACTAACAGAAATAATTACATTTTAAAAGAGCAGAAAAAAGCTATAGGCAGCAGAATAACAGCTAAAAGTATCAGATAATAGATAAAACTAAAAGTATTAAAATTAGCTAAAAGTTCAATGTGAAAGATTGTGGCTAAAAACTAAAAGTAGCAGAAATGTGGGCAAAAAGTAGCAAATAGTAGGTAACGGCTAAAAGTATTAAAATGTTACCTGAAAGTTAAAAGTAGTAGCTTGTAGCTCAAACCTAAAAGTGGCTAAAAATTAGCAGATACTCAGTAAAAGCTAAAAGTGGTAAAAGGCTAGCTAAAACCTAAAAGTAGCAGAATAGCTAAAGGCTGAAGGACCAGAATAACAGCCAAAAGAGATGTATTTGTGAATCCTGTTCAAGGACAACTTATTAGGACCAACAACTGATCCATGAGGAACTCCAAACAAGATTAATTAGAACCTCTGATCCCTGAGTACTGACTGTCAGGCTCTCCTTCCACAGAGAGGAGACAACATTCACCTGATGAAAGCCACTCTGGACGTCTACACGCAGATCTTCTCTGAACTCCTTCAGCAGGACCACCACAGTGGACTTCTGGACCACCTGCCGGACTCTAAGAAGTCTAAAGCCCACTCTGACCTGACAGAACTCCAGAGAAAACTGAAGGAGATGAAGACCCGCCTGTCTCCTCCAAACCACAACAAAGAAAAAGCGCTCAGCAAGCTAAACAAAATCCAGGTAATTTTTCTTCTATTTCCCTGTTGTTCAGTTTATTTTAGTTGTTAATGTCGGACGTCTTGATGTTTCACTTTACTCTTGGTGTTTTTAACTGTAAATATCCGTTTAATACTGATTACAACCTGATTATTACTGATTATATTCCTTACATATCAGGTGTTTTTTCCAGAACTGCACTTAACTTTTTTAACTAACTTAACCAACTAAAAAAATGAAACTAAAAGTGGGTCAAAGAATCTTTACAGTGACAGTTAAAAGGAGCAAACAGACTAGTGCTTCCTTCCAAACTGGGTCAACGTTTAAACTTAACGTAAAAATAAAACTACTGCAACAATGGAGYAACATGGATACAGCACCGGGTGCATTGTATCTGCTTAGAAGCTCGTTCCTGCTGCAACAAACATAAAGAAAAACAAAAAACAGAAATGTTACCTACAGATACGAACAAATAAAAAAAATTTAAAAGATCAAAATAAATTTCAAAAGGCTAGCTAAAGGCTAAATACATCAAATGCTAACTAGAAACAAAAAAATACCAAGTCTGATAAAAATAAAATAGCTGAAGGGTAGTTAAATGCTAATCAAAAAGCTAGTAAATGCTAATAGGAGAATAGTAAGTAAAATTTAAAAGTGGCAAATTGTAGTTAGAAGCTGAAAGGGACAGAAAGAGACAGTAGCTGAATCAAATTTAAAAAGAACAATGTTTTTAAAGGAACTGAGATCTGAGGCCTCAGCACCCATCTCCTGAATGAGCTGAGCTTTATGATACATAAACAGCTAAAATAAAACAACGTTACGCAAAAAATTCACAACCATGCTAACTCCAAAAGTTGATCTGTTGTAGAAGTTCATCCAAGGATCCCTTTTAAAGTTTCATTCAACTCTGCCCAGTGGCTCCTTTATTTATRTATRGATATTTTGCTAACAAACRCATGAACACAGGAACACCTGCAAGTCACTGGATTATTTTGCTGGAATAGCTTTAGATTTACAGGTAACTGTTGTTAGTAAGATAAGAAGCTGAGTTGTGAGTTCATGAAACTACATTTATTAATGTTTAATGAGTTTTATAAGGAAACAAACAAAATATTCTCATTAAGGATTGTTCAATTATCAATTTAAATATCCTCGTCAGGGATTATCCAGTTATCAATTTAAATATCCTCGTTAGGGATTATCCAGTTATCAATTTAAATATCCTCGTTAGGGATTATCCAGTTATCAATTTAAATATCCTCGTTAGGGATTATCCAGTTATCAATTAAA
>NW_013953067.1:171515-173688 GCF_001266775.1 Austrofundulus limnaeus
CTCGTTAGGGATTATCCAGTTATCAATTTAAATATCCTCGTTAGGGATTATCCAGTTATCAATTAAATATCCTGGTTAGGGATTATGAATGAGCTGCACCTGAGGTCAGTGAGCTGTAATGAACTGGTCTGTCCCTGCAGGTGGAGAACCACATGGTGCAGAAAAAGGCTCTGGCTGAGTTCTTGGAGGTCTACCAGGCTGCAGAATCTGTGATTGACAGCTGCAGTTGATCCCTCCCACCTTGCTTCCTCAGAGTGACAATCATCATCATCATCATCATCAATCACTCTGAAACGTCTTGAAAAAAAAACCTCAGTCCACCTTCATCATTTTTCTTTGCTAAATGTTTAACGAGACATTTTTTTACGTTTGATTTTATTTATAATTCAGTCGAGCTGCTCCTGGTTTCAGTTCTAYAGTTAATCACAGTTTAATTTATTTATTTAAGATTCAGAACATTTCTCATGATTGTTGACTGAGTTATATTTATATTTGTGATAATTTATATATTTATTTTAATTTATTATTTTGTTTGGTTTTAATAAAAGCACAAATCAGCATCAGGTGCATTTTTTTAAAGATATTTAAATGTGAAGGAATCGGTCTGATGACTAACCCGTATTTAGATGATGTGTTGAAGGTCGACCTTCAAGAAGCTGAAAACTTAAACTCCAGAACCATGAAGTCTTTTATATGTACCGTCTAAAAACCTGAAAAATGAACTTATTTTTTCCTTAAATTTGATGAAACCCAGTCTGAATCATCTGAACCCGCTCACTGATGGACTAAAATATTCAGACATGTTTTTTAAATTAAACTAAAACTAAAAACATTGACTCATCTGTGAACTAAAACAAGTTAATTCAGGGCAGGTGATGTTAAATCTTAGACTGAATTTATCTGATTTATTTTTGTCTGATTCGATCAGATAAACTCTGCGTGACTGAAACTGGAGGAAGAAAAATAAACCTCAGATTCAGGAGATAAAACAGCCGAAAGTGTCTCAGTGGAAAAAATATATCAGCTTGAAAGAAGCCGAAGTGTTGAAATGAGAAAAAGCTGAAATCCTTCAAAGCTGAAGCAAATAAAGTTAAAGTGATGAAGGTTTAAGGTTGAAATAAGAGAAAGCAGAAGGGAAGGGAAGGAAAGAAAGTAAAAACTGAAGTGAAGGTGACATCACGATGACATCAGCGTGTTCCCCACTGTCCACCAATCAGACGGAGGGATTTCCCCTCCACCTCATTCTGTRAGGACAGCTTCACAGGGTGGAGGAGTGGGTTTGTTCTGGTCAGAGGACACACAGTATGTAGCCCTGAAACTAAAAATGACACAAATGACTTTAAATTGACTGAACCGAGAAAATCTGAAAAAAAAAAAAAGTTTCTGAGGAAACAAAACTTAAGATCCAGAGATTCAAATAAACCAAAACTAAACTAGAAGCACTGGGAGAGTGCAAACCTCCACCAAGACCAGTTTCCTCCATCCTGTAAGAGTTGATGCACAAAAGCAGAGATGAAACACATTTGCTGAATAAGTTCTGACGTAGTGAACATTTAAGCAGCAGTATGATGGGATTTCTTCTGGTGGAGTCCACAACTTTTTGAGTAATGTTGTCCACAGACAGACAGACATACACGACCAAAAACTTTACCTCGCCCTTGGCGGAGGTAATAAACTAAACCATCCTCGACATTAAACATACCCACTGTCCCTCCTCTGGACATGTCCATGTCTCATGTCTCTCTAGCTTTGTCTCCAGTCCTTCAACCTGTCTGTCCCTCTGATGACCTAAGGAGAACCTCTGAGACACGTCCAGTTCTGTCTCCAGTCCTTCTGTCTCCACACAGACTCACAGCTTGTCTCACTGTGTCTCTAAACGTTTCCTTTGTCGTCTGCTGCCTCCCTCTCAGTGCCTCTAAGCAGTGTTGTTATTTTAACTAAAGGTTTTTCTCTTGTTTTATTTGGACTCAGATGTTGCGGCGATGCTTCTGACACAACTGAGATCTATGACTCAGATTTACTGAAACGATAAAGGATCATCGGTTCTCAGACTGAAAAAGTCTTTTTAAACTCGAGGGAAGAGTTGGGTTTTAACAGCAAACTTCAGACGTGATAAATAAAACTTTTCATTAAGTTAAATGAATCGATGACATCATACAGAGTTTATTTCTAC
>NW_013953067.1:185174-186442 GCF_001266775.1 Austrofundulus limnaeus
GGTGATGTCCACAAGTGGATTTATGGTTTTTAAGAGTTTTTAGCCTGATTCATTATGGTTTTAAATGGGTTATATAATGTCTATTGAAAAAAATATTCAAACTGGAGGGGACAAAATGTAAAAAAAAACATGTTTCATCCTTAATATGYCTAAAACCACAGCAGCAGTTTTTAATATTTACACTTCTAATGAAATCTCCCAAGTGTTGCTTTATTTTGACACCAGGATTATATAACAGAGTTTGTAAAAGCTGAGATACTCAGTTACATTTCATTATGGGATTCTGAGCAAAAACAYCAAGAAAACCCCTYGGGGCTTAAGAGATTAACATCATTTTAAAACTTAAAACTCCATAATAACAATGCTGCAATCACCAAAAGGCATCTTCAGGAACTGTCATGAGTTTCAGTCTAAAGCCAGAAGATCATCAGGAACTGAGGTCGTTTAAGTTCAGGCTGATTCTTCAGAAGAAACTGAGTGAATTCTTTAAAACGGAGACTTCCTCCTGTGAAAGCCCAGCGTCTGCCGAGGCGTGAGGAGGGAATACCCACACATCACCGTAACACATCACCTTACCTCGCTCTTCCTCTCCTCCATCCTGTTTCCTGTCCTGCTCAGTCATCCTGGTCCTCCAACACCTCCCAGAGACTACAGAGACGAGAAATAAAGACGAGTTTACAGAGAAATATCTGCTGCTTGTAAAGAACTGACTCTTTTATTAAAACAGGTGAGTTCAAACCTGAATTCAGACAGTTTTACACAAACAAACAATAAACAATAAGGTCTTGGCTGAGATCCACCTGTGCCTGTGTGGGGGGTCCGGTCAAACCCCGGAGGAGGCCTGAACAGTTGTTGTGCAGGCAGCTGAAAACTTACGCACACAGAAAACGACGCATCATCGTTGTCTCAATGCTGAGTCGGTAAAATCAACGTTTTCTGTACATTTTTCAGCATCAACTTCAGCAAATGTAAACCACTCATTTAGWTTTTAGGTGTTGTTTTTCTGATTTAAGCTGTTAGCTGCAGCAGAACTCATCAGTGTTTCTCTAAACTTTAAGGTTGTATCGTTTAAAACTGTTTTTATTAAAAAATTTATTTGGCGTTAGTACCAACTCATATTCTTTCACTTAAAAACTGCTGTTGTGTTTTGACTAAAGTACTTTTAGCTGCATTTTGTTTGAATAAAAGATAAATAAATAAATATAAACTTACTATAATCATGTCAGTCTGTTTTCCCATCTGCAGCTCCACTCCTGAAAGAAATGCAC
>NW_013953067.1:187533-191442 GCF_001266775.1 Austrofundulus limnaeus
GAGTCAGTCTGAGTGATTTGAGGGACTATAAAAAGTCCTCTATAAATGGGGGAAAAAGTATACATTTTGTTTTTGTTTTTCAGGATTTTTTGGCAGAAATTAAATATAAATAAAATACTGTGTAAGCTTATTTTAAAAGCCTCTCTGGTCTAAATTTGGTGAGTTTCTGTCTCTTGTCCTCAGATTAACCCCCCCACCTGCAGACATCTGCTGAGCTCTACAAACCACAACTCCACAAGAGTTTCATGTAAAAGATAGTTGTGTTTGGGCTCTGTGGCGGGCACTGCAGTGATGTTTACTGTACGTTCCAACTGCAAACTGAATAAAAAAACATCTTTAAATAAACAATGAGCTGAAGATGGTTGAATCTTTCAGGCAGGGTGGTTACCCACAATGCACAGCAGCAAGCCCAGCGTGTCAACACTTCACACTGTCAGGCATGGTGGTGGAGGSTTGATGATGTGGGCTCAGTTTGCAGCTGCAGGACTCGAGCACCAAACGTGATGAAACACTGGATCCTGGGTGGGATCGTGGAGGGAAAGTAAGAAGAACAATGTGGGAGAAGACGGTCCAGTCAGGGTCCAGAGTCCAGAAACTGAACCCTTGAGACCTTCAGAGAGCCTAAAGAAGAGTGGGCAATGAGAGAAATCACTGAGGTCTGCTGAGGGGGGATCTGGATCAGGATCTGGGACCAGTTTGGATCTGTTTAGTTAAATAAAAAAGCTGGTTTACAATAAAAGCTGTTGTCGAAGCGCAGACCCTCCTGTGGTTCAGCTTCCTCTGCAGCTCTTGCTGCAGCAGGTTTTTTCCACCGTCCCTGTGTCAGCTGCAGATATGTCTGCAGCTTCAGAGCTTCTTCTCTGTTGTTTCCAGGTAATTATCTCACCCCGTGCACAYGCTCCGTGCACAGGAATCAGTTGGTCCTCTTGTTTCCTTTAAACCGAACGAGGAGTGAGTCAGGTTTTAAAATAAGCAGCAGAAACACCTCGGCCCCGCTGAGCCCGGCCCGTGTCTGGTGGTGTAACCTTTGCTCCACATGACTCGGCGCCGTCTGCAGAGAGCTGCACTTTGTCTCACCTTGCCTTTAAAGGGTTAATAAGATGAGGGCTGCAGCTTGAACACTTTTAAAAGTTCGGATGATTTGTTTTTATTTTTCTGCAGCTATAAGTCAGATCATTCGGTTATGAATGATAAACAGTATCTTACCTGCAGAAGATTCTGGAGGTTTCTTAATGGTTCAAAGAAAGACTCTTGTTTTTAACATAAAATTAAAGTAGAAGGATGCTGCTGCAGAGCAACAGAGGATTTATTTCTGTTTGTTTTTTTTACAAATTTATTATTCAATGTATTTAACCACAAACGATCCAAATCTTTTGAAYGACTCTTTGAACCAAACGATGAAAACTGAGTCTTTTGTTTCTCCTCATGTTTTCCTCTTCAGATGTAGACACACACTGTTTTTCTACTCAGATGAAGACGTTTGATACATCAGTCACCACTCGACTAACTATTAAAAACTGAGCGATTCTTTAAAAAGAATCATAAGATTCGACTCTTTTAACAAAGCAGTAAATCCCATTACTGATTCACAGTCAAACTCAGCATTCTAACGTATTTTTGTGGGATTTTTCCAAATCTGCAGAAGCAACAAGTTAAAAATCAAATAAAAAATGAAAACAGAATAAAGCTTTAACGTGTCTGATGAACAGGAAACTCTTAAATGAACAACCACAGGGACACCTGGAGACAAATGGACACTTTAGAGCAGGCCTGTTCAACTACATTTCTCCGGGGGCCACAGTTACTGCAGGTCAACAGCTCAGGGGCTGAATATCCAGCAATTAGCCATTATGTAAATAAACCAAGTATTACAAAGACMTGTTACTTTTGAAATAGTTTATTTTGCTGCATTTATTCATTAATACAACATACAGAAGTCTATAAAAGCAGTGATAATTAAACAATATAAAAAAAGAACACATTCTGCCTCCTGTTTAACATTATTTTTGAAATCTCTGACTTGCCAAATTTTTAAACCAATTTTATTTTCTCTTTCATAGTTTTATCTTCAGCTGTCTTGGATGTTCATAGAAATGTTTCTACCAGATTTTAGTCAAGATTCTGATGTTTCTGTAGATATTAAACATGTATAAGCTGTGTTTCCATTGCAAATGTGTGCAGAACTTTGTCGATATTGTCTTAACGTCGAAAAAACAGTTTTGCAATTGCGGTGTTTCSATTAAGTAATAAATGCTATTTAAGTCATGAGTGAATATGTTTGTTCTCGTGATAAGTTGTTACAAACRTGGCGGCAACAGATGTAAACACATAGCATGTTGCTACCATGATATTAGCGCTCTTCGTCAAAGATGACGTCGGCGTGTTATCCGGGCTTTCCAGAGACAAGCCCCTTAAACTTGGGAGTGGCTACGTAAGCTGTGTTTTTGCGTAATTGTAGTCTGTGATTTTASTACTACTTCTACTTCCTGTTGTCTTCCTCTTCATCGTCTTTTCTCCCAGTAGAAACAGCTGGTTGTTGATCACGTGATCCCCATGATGCGAAAAAAGTGTTTCCATTGCAATTTTGCGAAATACACTGATTTTGATACGGCTGAAAAAACACCTCATCTTAGCGCAAAAACATTTTGTCGAAAAATGTAATTTTTTTTTCGAAATTTACGTGTTTCCATTAAGCAAATTTATTTTCAAAATTCTAATTTGCGCATTTTCATGGTCAGTGGAAACATAGCTTATGCTTAACTAAAAGAACTTGGAGTAATTAAAGTAGAAAACCGGGGGTTTGGCTTAAGAGATAACTGAACCAATTGGCGGGCCAAACTTTGGTCACTCGTGGGCTAGATGTGGCCCGCGGGCCACCAGTTGTATAGCCCTGCTTTAGAGTAACAAATGAAGCTAACATGCATGTTTTTAGTCTTATGCATGTAAACTCCACTCAGAAAGGTCAAGTCTACAGATACTAGCACTACTTTTAATGTTTGACCTGTTTTTGGACTTAAAGATGTTTAAACGAGATGTTTTAATTTTGAGGTGTTTATTTTGCATTTTAAAAAGTTTATTGTTAAAAATGTTAATTTGCTGTTTATCTTCTAAATAGCCACTTGAATCTTGTCAGTTTTCATGTTAAAGCCAAGAGTGGAAGTGTTTAATGGGTTCAGATGAATTTAGGTGAAACTCTTTGCAGATGATGTCTGGGTTTTCTGCATCACATTCCCAGGTTAGCGTGTGCTGCAGCAGGTCGTCCTGCAGCCGTGTGACGAGTTTTACTGATAATTCCAATAAAACACCTGGGTGTGGTGGAATGTGTTGAAGCTTGATTTGTGTGTGAGTGTTTAAGAGGCGAGTGGGAGACCCCTCACCCACTTCGCTGAAGTTTGGTGATTTAAAGGAAACTGCACAACCACATTTTCACACTTACATCACTGCTGCATCTCTGCATCAAACTCACTCTCTCACGTCGTTATAAATAAATGCTTTCGTGACGAGTTGAGCAGTTTGAGCCGACTTCAGGGCAGGAGGCACACCTCGGTGCGGGAGCTTCTACCAAACAGCGGCGGGCGTATCGGATCGGGTCGGGTCGTGTCGGGACGAGGGTCTCAGGGAGGAGAAACGATGGCTGTGGTGATGAGGGCCGTGGTGTGTGTGTGGCTGTGCGTGTGGCTGTGTGTGTGTCAGGTCCGAGGCCTGTACATCCCCCAGGAGATGAACAGAACCCTGCAGAACCTCCGGCAGCACTATGTGAGTACCGGCAGCACAGCTGGAACCCGTTCGGTTAGCTCGACCTGCTCACTTCAGGTCTGTGAGAGTCGAACCAGCTCTGTTTCCTGATGCTCTCACCACAAACACACAGACACACACACACACACACACACACACACACACACACACACA
>NW_013953067.1:192442-196564 GCF_001266775.1 Austrofundulus limnaeus
TGTGTGTGTGTGTGTGTGTGTGTGTGTGTGTGTGTGTGTGTGTGTGTGTATAGATAGATAGAAATGCTGGAACTTCCTGCTTTTTGTCAGCGTGGGTTTCCTGCTTGCATTGAGAGCATTAAATCCTTGTTCACTTCCAGTCTCTGGTGTTGTATGGTCCTCATTCCTTTCACATTTCAATTTACTCAACATTATGTGTTTTCGTCTCAACTTCAGTTAATGTCGCTAACCTTGGTTAGCGGTGGCGGCGGACATCTTGAATAAGAAGATTAGCCGCAGACGAGCTAATCGTTAAAATCCACCCACATATTTTGCTAACAGAGACCAAGAACTAAAGGACCGCCCGTTTCTGCAGAAGATGATTTTTTTAACATATTCATGCAGAAAAGACCCCCACGTTTGACTTTTCCTTTTTCGAACCAGACAGTTTTCATTTGTTCCGGTCCAAACGGCTGTAGTGAGTCATCAGTACTTTATAAAGGCAACAGATCTAAAAATAAAGCTGGTTTCAGCCTTTAAGGAGCTGTTTTCAGTTGATCAGTTTCTGTGTAACTGAAGTCAGACAGTTTGGGTGGCATTCCCCTGTGAAGCCCACTCTTCACCTGRGTGAAACCACAGAGTTGTTCCACTGGTTGTCAGCACCTCTGCGCTGCAGAGTTTTTATTCCCACGTCTGCTCTCTGTCCATCATGTAAAACTCAATGTGTTTCTGTGCCTCAGTCCAAGTCCAAGATGCTGTTCATGGGGGGCGTGTTGGAGACGTACGAGAAGCTGATTGGACACATGCTGGCCCAGCTGCCCACCCCCAGCCCCCTGAGAGACGGCGAGCAGCCCTCCTCGGTCACGGCCGGCCCCGGGACCTCCGGAGACGAGGACGTGCGGTCCAAGCTGACCTTCATCCTGGGGAAGGTCCAGGAGCTGAAGAAACGCCGGTACCAGGAGCAGATGAAGGTCCTGCACGTTCTGCAGAACCTCAGGCACATTAAGGTACGGACCGGGGTCTCAGAGACMAGGACTAACGAGAAAGGTTCAGTCAGGGACCCCTTAGAGGAAGTTCTTATCTAAAGACAAGTCACCAGGTCCTGAACGGGTCCAAGTTACGAAGGTTTGGAGAAAAATCTCCGAGGTTTTAAAGATTACCAACAGAGTTGAACCCTAATCCCCCCCTCTACACRCTCTAATGGTTGGAATATGTTGTATTTGTTCTAATCTGAGCCAGATTTGGAGGATTATGAAAGGTTTGTTTAGGAATTAGTGACTTTATAATCCTACAAACCAATGAGAATAAAAACTTTCAGCTGGTTTAGGCTTAAAACTCTTATTTTGAACTTCTGTAAGGCCTTTAAAAAGCTCCTAAAGTGAGTTAAAATACAGAAAATATGAGATGATGAGTTAACAAGTTACTGTTTAAATGTTTAAACTTTCAACAACAACAAAATAAAGTTTTATAAATCTTCTGTCTGCCTTTAAAAGACAACTTTAGGATTTTAAAAGACTTTCAAAGGTTCTTAAAGGGTCTGTGACATTAAATTTCTGTAATAAATATGAATGTATTTTTGGACAGATAACATTAATAACATGTTTAAAAAAATTCACGCCGCTGAGATGAACGGTTGTTGAGATATTTGCATGTGAAGAAACAGGAAGTGATGTCAGAGGGGAATGTCTGCATGGAAACAGATTATTATTATTAAAATGACAGACAGCTCAGACTGTASAGAAGAGATTATTTAGAGTTACTATCAAAGATGAAGAAGAGTCAAATAATTTTGTTTCAATAAACAAAGAGCAGAGAGTTCCTTTTATTAAAGAGTTCCCCTTTGATGTCACTTCCTGTTTCACTTTGGTTGAATAAAGATCAAAAGAAAAAAGCCAGTTTTGAGACAAAGCGGTTAAAATCCTGTAAATTCTGCCACGTTTCTTAAATATAAAGATGTTTTCTGTGACTTACTGTAACTGAACACGAACGTGCCGGGTTTGGTTTGAACGGTGACCTCACCTGTCGCTCTGGCCCCTCCCCTCAGATGGACAGCGTGGCGGTCCAGAGCAAAGCGCTGTTCGAGCTGCCGTGGATCTACGAGGAGGCCAGCAGGCTGGCCGCCGAGGTCATGAGGAAGAGGCGGCGGCGCCAGGCCCGCGTCAAGCTCCACCAGTGGACCTGAAGCCACCACCGACAACGATTCGAAGTGAGCGGCGGCGACACCAGCAGAACACGAACGTCAGATTTTATTTTTATATCGGTTAAACTTGTGCCTCGGAAACATYCCTGTCGTAATTTAAATACCTGAAGGCAGGATTCACCTGGAAATACTTGATTTTATTTTAATCAGAACTGTAAAGGATGTAACGCTGACAGAATCTGGTTTGTGATTGGATCGTGGAGGGTAGGGGGCGGGGCTAAGCAGAGCACAAGTATGTGATTGGTTTAAAAATTGAAAACATGTTATAAATGAAATCAAAGCTTTTTTTAATGTTGAAGAATATTTTTGTGATGACGATGATGATGATGTTTACAGCACAAAGCACACCAGAGTTTATTGATAAAGGGCTTTCAGATTAGAAGTATCATCAGATTTCTTCTTTTTATTGATTTGTTTTCATTTCTGTTGTATTTATTTGATATTTAAGATTATTTAATGCTGAGTCATGCTGGGGGTTTACTGATGTTGATTATTTATTGTGTATTTATTGATCGGTTGAATAAAGCAGAGTGAACTTTACTTGGATGCGTTTGTCTTGTTCAGACACTGTGAAATGGGTTAAACAGTCAGTATCTCACCTGTTGCAGATGGATCTTTGAGTGATCTCAGGGCTTTATTCTCAATGCACCGATGAGCTAAAGGCTAGTCTGAGTAAAAACAATGCTAAATTAATGTCATTTTTTGCGATTAATTCAACCGTTWATTGAGATTGGAGTTAATTTTAACGTCATTTATGTTGTTTCAAACAAACCAACGAGTTAAATAAAGAGTTCTGCAGAACTCCAGGACTAACTGAGAAAATCACCACTTCATCAGAATCAGGAGGAAGGAGGCAAACAACAAAAACAYAAATAGCAGCAAAGTTCTGTCAATCAAAAATAAACGTAGGTTAAATTTTAGATGAGCTCAAATCAGAGTGGTCAGTTAAAGAGCTCYTGCAGCTCCAAAAACCCACAGCCGTGATGTCACAGGAAGTGACATCACTTCTGCTAAACTCTGTAGCCTTTTACAGTAAGTGCTGCCCTTACCCACAATGCACCGCGGCTTTGTGTGACTTCTAAGAACCTGAGCTGTGTTTCCCCACCGCAGCGCTGAGCGTCTGGCTGTGTGGTCGACGAGCCGAGGTGCAAAAACAAACATAAACAAACTGACAACGTACACGTTCAGGTGCGCAAAACCATCAAAAACTGCAGCTTTTAACAAAATAAAACACATTTAATTCAATTAAAGCTGATCGTTTATTGCAACCTATTAATTTACATTAAAGTTATTTAGCTTTAAATAACTAAGTATTAATAATTAAAACTGTCATTTAGAAGCACTTTAGCAGCAGCTAGCTGTAGCACGTCCTGCAGAAAAACAAAGTAGTTATTCAGACTAGCCATTAGCTCATGAGGTCATTCACAGAGCTATCTACAACAGGTAAGATATCAACTGTTTACATTTTTTCAACACCACAGAAAAGTCGGTGTTAGATTTTACTCTTCGAGCTTTTATTGTGAAAGTCAAAGTGAAATTGAAAAAAATGACAACATAAATCAACTTTCAGCTGCTGGTGAAACGATCAGCGTCATTTGATTATTTATTTGTTTATTTGTTTATTTTTTTCCATTCGAGCTGAAACTGAGAGTCTGATGAAAAACCGGAGGATGAATTAAATTTATTTCAATCTGTGAGGAGAAACGAGACGAACGGAGGATAAAAATAGGCTTGAAGAAGAAGCAGCAGTTATGAATAACGAGACGAGCCATCAACGCCCACAATGAACTGTGTGTGTGTGTCAATGTGTGCGTGTGTGTACTTGTTTTTACTACAGAGTGAGGGCCACATGGGGCTCTTTGAAAATGTGACCAAACATACACACACACACACACACATATATATAATATATATATATGTATGTATATATACATACATATATA
>NW_013953067.1:197564-198930 GCF_001266775.1 Austrofundulus limnaeus
AATAATAATATGTTTTTGATTTTATGATATCACCTCCACTGACCGTTAAGGTTCCTGAAAAGGCCCACGGACCAGCAGTTGATAATCACAGTTGTAGCTTGTTTTCTGGAGACGAGGAGCACAAATGGCTGTTTTGATTGTAAAGGTTGCAGACCCCTGGGTTAGGGTTAGCTATAGACCAGTAATGGTTAATTTTAGGGAAAATGTCAGTGTTAGGATCTAAAATGAGCAGAAAATGAATGGAAGTCAGTCCACGGTCCCCATAGGGATATAACAACAAACCTGAGTGTGTGTGCAGGGGGGGTTTCAGTGTGAGTCAGCAGCTTGTTGCAGAAGCTGCAGACTGAACTCCCTCACTTCAGCKTGGTTTTGTGTGTGTGGGGGGGATTCCTCCTCTCAGCCTGTCTGCTGATCGGAGGCAGGAAACCACAGATTAGATGGTGCTGGATTAACGCTCCTCAGACAGAGATACAGATTATTAGGTTTGTTCAGGGGCCGGGGGTCTCAGGAGCTTCTGCAGCATCTGATCCCAGACATGAACTCATCCAACACCCGATGAAATGTTGTTTATCACTGATAATCTGTAGAACCCAAAGCCCAGATTATTCTGAACCTTTAATATTTTCTGTTTTTTTTTCCACGACAGGAAACAGAAACAGAGAAATCGTTCTCCAACCACAGACAACAGAAACTAATGAACAAAGAAACAGAAAATCACAAGAATTCTCAGCAGAAATTATCCCCGTGACCTCTGACCTCTCAGTCAAATCATCATCGCTCTTTTATTGTGAAAGGGTTCAGAAGCAGGCTGGTGGCRTCAGATTTGAACCAGATTAACTGGAGTTAGCACAACGTCAGGGCAGGAGGACAGCAGCAATGACCTCAGAGGAGCAGCTGCACCAGATCAATATGTATATTTAAGAGAATAAAGGTTAATATGCTGGAGAAATATGTCAATGTATGAATTGTTTTTAAAGGAATGAATAAACTAAACGGTAGCTCAGATCACAATTATTGGCAAACATAGAAATATGTAAATTAAGTCTTAATGTAATTTAGTCGCTTAAGACAGCCAATAGGGAGTTTTGTGCAGGGCCGGGCCTAGACATGTGGGGGTCCTACTTCACCATAAGTCGACCTAAAAGATGCACAAACCTAAATGTTGTATGTAATTATAAACCTGGTGCAGACAGTTTGACCTCTGAGAACACAGTGTACCATGGTTTACTGACTGATCTGAATGATGATGAGAATTAACTTTGACTTCTACAGGATCCCAAACTTAAAGTTTAAACAAATCTATACCATGCCAAATCAACAGAATTTAAATAAAAACGGATTATATTATGTTGAAACATTTATTCTC
>NW_013953067.1:199968-201084 GCF_001266775.1 Austrofundulus limnaeus
ATCCTGCAGAGCTCTCAGACAGCCAGCTCTGCAGCCCTCAGTGACCCACAGGTGTGCCCCCGGCACCGGCTGACATCAGGAGCCTCCCCTGGGTGGTGAGGTACGGCCCGGTTCTCTCTTCAGCCGGGGAGCTGCTGGTGGACGAAGCGGCTCGTCCTCGGTCCATGGCGCCACAAAAGACTGGCTCTTCACTGTCAGGTGCGCTCAGCCCAGTTCATGTTAGCTTTGTTCAGCTGGCTACGGTTGGCTTAGCAAAGTAACGCGTGGCGTGTAGACAAAACGGCACGAAGACATTGAAGACATTTTACAGACGGTTTACGAATGAAGACTGTGAAGGTTTGGACCATACAAAAAAAAGTGGGCCCTTTAGGAAGTAAAGTATGTGTTGTAATATATATTTTGGTGCATGTTGTGTGTAATAATATTACTTTTTGGTAAGGCCTTTTCATGAGCTCCTTTCTAAAATCCTGGGTGTGTTTTCTATAAAAGACAACACTTATTGAGGTGGGGTCAAATAGATTATGTGGTGGCATGGGCAGAAAAAATCCACGAATCATATTTGAGACAAGCTGGTGGTGAATTCATTATGAATAGAAATCCTTGTTGACAGGTGAGATACGGGTCATTGGGAAGAAAAATCCACAAGTCAAACTCTCTCTTTCTATCCCTTTGTGTCTGTATTTGAGTGTTGTATGTTCTAGGAAAAAATTAGGCCTGTTAAATAAATCATGGATGTGTTTTTTAGGTAGAGGGGTGACTGTTGAAAGACAAACAGCTTAAATGACATCTGTGTCAGCAGACTAAACCGTTAGACACCTTGAAATATAATTAAATAATAAGAAAGCTGTGTCCCTAAAAAGATGGAGAGTACAAATTAGCTGGAGAGCGGCTGAGATTGCACGCTTAAGACAAAACATTTCTTGCTGAATAAATCTTATCTACTTATTGAATGGTTTCAGAAAGGGTTTGAAAACTGAAGTGGTAATAACTCAGCATTAACTAAAACTTTCTGGTGTCTTTAATTATTCTTCCTCATGATTTAAAGAAAAAAAACGATAATAATAAAACTCAAACCTAACAATAAATTGTGTTGGTTATAAAAAAAAAGATGAGGTC
>NW_013953067.1:201797-202166 GCF_001266775.1 Austrofundulus limnaeus
ACGATGGACTTGCTAGTGTAACATCAATAGCTAAAGCCATACAGCTGGTCGAAGAGTCAAGGGAACTTTGCAAAACAGGCAACCTACATTTGCATAAGTTTGTGTCAAACAATAAAGAAGTGCTTGCAACAATTCCGCAAGAAGAACAAGCTGAATCCATAAATCAGAACATGACCTTTGGAGAACTCCACATTGAACGTGCACTTGGAGTACAATGGTGCATAGAAGCGGATGAATTTCAATTCAGAGTTCAAGTGAAAGACAACCCATTGACCAGAAGAGGGGTACTCTCGACCGTCGCTTCCATCTATGACCCTCTTGGGTTTGTTGCCCCATTCACATTGATTGGAAAGCAAATACTCCAAACAT
>NW_013953067.1:202835-204054 GCF_001266775.1 Austrofundulus limnaeus
TGCCAGTGTTGTCACTTTGGAGTTACAGTGAAAACTCGCCCAGCCAGCGCCGGTAACAAGCTCGTTAAGACGACGTCAGCAGCAGTGAGTGACGGTACCGTGATGCAACACAAGAGGGCGCCATTTGTCAAGCTCACCGCTCACAAGAAGTCAAGCACAGCAGCAACAACCTTGTATAACTGAAGTAAGGTGGAAAATAAGAAAGGACAGTGTTAAAGGTAGAATAAGAGTGGTTTAAGTGAAGTTTAAAGCCACAATAAGTTTCTATAACACATTTGTCAAAAGGTTACTTACTTTCTACTAAACTTCAAAGTAATGCATTGTTGTTGAGGAAAGAGTGTTGTGTTTATCTTGAAGTCAAACTAATTGTGAAGCTAACAGAGTTCTTTAAATTGAAATGCATCTGTATAAGTGTGAAGCTCATTACATCTACGGTATAAAGTAATATTCAAGTCACATAAGTTAGAAATTTGAACGAGTGTTTGCAATTTNAAATGGAGATATGAAGCAAGACTAAGCAAAGTAATACTAAGAAAAGAAGCTTCAGACAGTGAATTAAAGGAGCTCATTAACAATGTAAACGTCACCTGCAGAGATATGCAAACCATTTATGAAGAAATACGACAAATACAAATGCCTGATGCAGACTCAAGGCGCAAAGTGGATGCATGTACATCACTTTCAGCATTCATTGTCAGAAGAGCTGAGAAACAACTGCAAGGAGACTTTGCAGAAGGTGACAAAGAGCCATGGCCAGATTTTGGGTCATGTTTGGGATCTGAAAGTATGACATCAAGGTCAAAATCCAGAAGGTCTAAAAGTAGCTCAGGTACTTCGCAAACAACCAAGAGATTGGAGGCAGAGGCTGAGGCAGCTGCATCTCAAGAAATATTAGCAGTAATGGAAGAGCAAGAAAAGGAAACTATTGAGTTACAAAAACTGGAACGTGAGAATCTGGAAAGGCAGCAAGCAATGGAAGAGCAGCGAAGAAAGATTAAACGCTTGGAAGAAGTAAAAATTTTTAATGCTGCAAAAGCACGAGTAAGGGTTTATGATGAAGCTGAAAGTTTTTCTGCAAGTCAGAGTTCATCACAGAGCATTAAAGCAGAAAGTGAAATCCAAGCAATTCCTGTCACAGCACACAGTTCTTCTCCAGTTCTAAATGTAACCCAGTTCCATAACACTACAAGCATTGTATCTGTGCCACACATTCCTACAG
>NW_013953067.1:205054-205548 GCF_001266775.1 Austrofundulus limnaeus
AAAAAAAAAAAAAAAAAACCTGGCCGGGGCGGGGTCAGTATAAGTGGGTGGGAACAGACGCAAGTTTTCAACTGCCAAAGTCCATTCCCCTGGCAGGAAACAAGGAAATAACCTTGGAAGAGGGAGCACGGTTGGCTGCAGTCGTACAGGGAACGTGCTTTTTTCTTCTTCTTCTTCTTTTTGGAGGCGGAAGTTAAATGAAACGGGCTTTCTTTGCGCGCACAGATTCGTCTGAGCAGGTTTTATTTATGATTTAATGATAGGACTGTGAGGATCAGGTGTACCTGGGTGCATTTGTGTTTTTTTTATTGTTATTATTCTTTTTGCGGTTGCAAATTGATAAATGTGATCAGCACAGGAAAAGCCTCCCTCTCTCCATCAGGAGCGCCCGCCCCGTTCTGCGGAGCGACAGATTGATTATTGTCTCCAGGATTTAGTGTGGAAGAAGCCAGAGCTGCTCCCCGGTCAGTAAAGAGGAGGGACATTACCGAGGA
>NW_013953067.1:205926-207793 GCF_001266775.1 Austrofundulus limnaeus
TCCAACTTGTCTGCACGATGACACGTTTGTTGAACGTAAAAGGATAATACCTGCAGTGAGTAAAATGTCTCAAGACGAGGACGAAGCTGACGCTAAAGAAGGAGACAAACCATCGATTGCAATCTCTAACAAAGTAACTCAAGAAACTTCAAGCACATTGACTTCCTCCATACTACCTGTATGGATTTCATCAAAGAACAACCCAGACAGAGAGGTTTTAGTTTACGCACTCCTTGATTCACAGAGTGATACATCCTTCATCTTGGATGAAGTAGCCCAAGATCTTGACACAAATAAAAGTAAAGTCAATCTGCGTCTGTCGACTATGTCTGCCAAGTCAACAGTTATACCATGTGACAAGCTGGTAAACCTTCAAGTCAGAGGATATAAGGATGAAAAAAGAATTACATTGCCACCAGTATACACAAGAGAGTACATCCCTGTCAACAGGTCACATATCCCATCTTCTGAAACAGCCTTAAAGTGGCCTCATCTGGAAAAGCTGGCAGAAAAGCTACCTCCGCTGCTTGAATGCGAAGTCGGTTTACTTATTGGCTATAACTGTCAACAAGCCCTCCTACCACGTGAAGTTATTGCAGGCAACGAGAACCAACCTTACGCACAGTTAACCGATCTCGGCTGGAGCATAGTTGGTTGCTCATCTCAAATTCAAAATCACAATGATGTTATCGGTACAAGTCACAGAATCATTGTTCGTGAAGTATTTCCTGTTTCACAACCAGCAGTTGAACTCNCCTTACGCACAGTTAACCGATCTCGGCTGGAGCATAGTTGGTTGCTCATCTCAAATTCAAAATCACAATGATGTTATCGGTACAAGTCACAGAATCATTGTTCGTGAAGTATTTCCTGTTTCACAACCAGCAGTTGAACTCAAGCAACGAGTGCATTTTGTATGCAGAACTCAAGTAAAGGAAATCAGTCCAACTGATGTGACAAAAGCTTTGGAATCCGATTTCTCTGAACATGCAACAGATGACAATCAAGTTTCACAGGAAGACATTTTGTTCATGTCAAAGGTTACCAAAGGCATAAAACAGAAGAAAGATGGTCACTACGAACTCCCGTTACCATTCAAAACAGACGATCCGAATCTCCCAAATAATAAGCAAAGTGCTGAACACAGATTGTCTTCATTGGAACGTCGACTCAAAAAGGATGAGAAATACTATAAAGATTATGTCAAGTTCATGAATGATATTATAACCCGCGGAGATGCAGAAAAGGTGCCAGAACAAGAACTGGACAACAAGACAACATGGTACATCCCACACCATGGGGTTTACCACCCCCACAAACCTGAGAAAATACGTGTGGTTTTTGATTGTTCTGCACGCTTCCAAGGAACATCTCTCAACGATCATCTTTTGACTGGACCGGATCTTACCAATACACTGGTCGGAGTGTTATGCCGATTCAGGAAGGGCCCCATTGCCATTATGTGTGATGTGGAAAGAATGTTCCACCAATTCCACGTCATTAAGGAACATCAAGATTATTTAAGGTTTCTTTGGTGGGACAATGGTGATTTGAACTCCGAACCTTCAGTTTACAGGATGAAAGTGCATCTTTTCGGAGCAGCCTCATCTCCTGGATGTTGTAATTTCGGACTCAAACACATTGCATCAGAAGGAAGAAACAAGTTCAATAAAGAGACTGTTCAGTTCATCCAAAGAGGTTTTTACGTCGACGATGGACTTGCTAGTGTAACATCAATAGCTAAAGCCATACAGCTGGTCGAAGAGTCAAGGGAACTTTGCAAAACAGGCAACCTACATTTGCATAAGTTTGTGTCAAACAATAAAGAAGTGCTTGCAACAATTCCGCAAGAAGAACAAGCTGAATC
>NW_013953067.1:208673-209707 GCF_001266775.1 Austrofundulus limnaeus
TTCCCAAGGAGTCCCATGTATCAGCCCTCCTCATTAAACACTACCATCAACGTGTACATCACCAAGGAAGAGGCATGACTGTAAATGAATTGCGTGCAAATGGCATATGGATTCTAGGATGTAGAAGTATGGTCTCTTCGCACATTTATCACTGTGTTAAATGTAGAAGATACAGAAAGCCAACAAATGTCCAACAGATGGCAGAGTTACCAGAAGAAAGAACAAAAACAGCACCTCCTTTCACCTATTGTGGTGTCGACTGTTTTGGTCCATTCATCGTAAAGGAAGGAAGAAAGGAAGTCAAAAGATATGGATTATTGTTCACATGCTTATGTTCACGAGCTGTGCATATTGAAACACTGGATGACTTATCAACTGATGCTTTCATGAACGCTCTTCGGGTGCTGATTGCAATAAGAGGTCCTGTTCGACAATTGAGATGTGACCAAGGAACAAACTTTATGGGAGCCAAAAGAGAGTTTTTGAAGCTAATGAAGGATATGGACCAAGAACCACAAAGAGCTATTGGTTGCGAGTTTGTGATGAACGTTCCATCAGCTAGCCACATGGGAGGCATCTGGGAACGCCAAATTCGAACAGTACGGAGCATACTAACAGCAATGTTAGATAAATTCTCAAACAGACTTGACACAACTAGTCTAAGAACACTTCTTTACGAGACAATGGCCACCATTAACAGCAGACCCTTAAGCGTGGAGTATCTTAACGATGCTTTAGGTCCAGAGCCATTAACTCCCAATCACATATTAACGATGAAATCTTCAGTTATTCTTCCCCCTCCAGGACAGTTTTGCAGAGAGGATTTGTACTTGAACAAAAGATGGAGAAGAGTACAATTTCTAGCAAACGAGTTTTGGCAAAGATGGAAACGAGAATATCTGCTAAATCTCCAACAGCGACAGAAGTGGCAGAAAGTTTCACGGAACCTGCACATTAATGACATTGTGATCCTACAAGATGATAATGCGCCACGATGTAAATGGAAACTAGCTCTAGTTGTAGAGACTCTAAAA
>NW_013953067.1:210523-210952 GCF_001266775.1 Austrofundulus limnaeus
TATCCTTTTGACACATTAGCTTTTAGCTATCATTTAGTTTTTAGCTAGTGCTTTACTTTTTAGTTTCTAGTTAGTTTTCTGCTTCCTTTAGCTTTTAGCTAGTATTTAGCTAGAGTGTTTAGACTCACTTACACTAGTTGCTAGCTAGTCAAGTTAGGTTTATTTGAAAAAATGTATAAAACTAAACAACAATAATGTAACAAGTCAAATTTTCTGTTATCTGCAGCAGGTAAGAAATTAATTTCACTCCAATTTAAAATCTCCTTTAAAGAAACTTCACTGAATTAAAAAAAGAAATGAAACGCAGGTCTGCACTAAATGTAAACAAAAGATCTGTACTAAATGTAAACAAAGGGTCTGCACCTAATGTAAACAAAGGGTCTGCACCTAATGTAAACAAAGGGTCTGCACCTAATGTAAACAAAGGGT
>NW_013953067.1:211903-212465 GCF_001266775.1 Austrofundulus limnaeus
GCACTTAATGTAAACAACAGGGCTGCACTAAATGTAAACAAACGTCTGTACTAAATGTAAACAACGGGGCTGCACTTAATGTAAACAAAGGGTCTGCACTTAATGTAAACAAAGGGTCTGCACTAAATGTAAACAACAGGGCTGCACTAAATGTAAACAAACGTCTGTACTAAATGTAAACAACGGGGCTGCACTTAATGTAAACAAAGGGTCTGCACTTAATGTAAACAAAGCACTTTTCCTGAATTAAAACATGGATTCTAGATTCAAGCAAACAACAAATTGAATCTATTTTCAATTAGTTTGGTCGTTATTTTAAGGTAAACAGTTTGTGCAAACTGTTTATTAAATCTTACATTAACCACAGAAATGAACAGATTCATAATTTAAAAAGCGTTTACAGATTTTGATCGTCGGCTTCTTTGAGCTGTTTTATCAGCTTCGTTCAAAAGGTTACTGCCATGACACGTCACCATGGCAACGGGACCTGGACCAATTTTTAAATATGGAAGAGAAGAGAGGGGGATGATGATGATGATGATGATGATGATGACGATGCAGA
>NW_013953067.1:213336-216551 GCF_001266775.1 Austrofundulus limnaeus
CACACACACACACACACACACACACACACACACACACACACACACATACATCATTAACATATCTGACTCTGTGGCGTTTCCATGAAGTTGGTGTCGTTTCTTCTTGCAAAGGAAGTTCTGAGCATTTTCACAGCAACCACACACACACACACACACACACACACACACACACACACACACACACACACACACACACACACACACACACACACACACACAGTTTCATTCTAGTTTTACATGTCAAAGACATTAAAATGTGATCAAATGTTTCGTTTCAGTTTTTAGTTTCTAATCTTTGAAGGAATCACTGAACTATTATGAATGAATAAAAATATTACAGCTTTAATATAATTATTAAATATTTAAATAGTTTCTGCAGCTCAGAAATCAGTGTTTCACAAGAAATTATACTTTCTAAGCTGCAGCACGTTTTATTTGTGTAGAAACAGAAGCTGTTTTTGTGCAGCTGCAGTTCCCCTACCAGCCACCAGGTGTCGCTGCACAAAACTAAACAACTTTTTAAATAAATGTTCAAAGGTAAGACGTGCTTAACTCACACCGCTGGACCCAGAGGAAGACAGATCAGACACGTTGAGATGAGAAAAGATCTGGTCCAGAAACAACCCTGCAGGGTTTTACTCTGACCCACCTCACCTGAACCTGGTCTCATCCTGTCTGAGTTCATKCAGAATCCAGATCCAAACCCACAGAGTCTCAGTCTGACACAGTACAGGTTTCTGGGTCGTACCTAAAACAGTCTGAATCCAGAACCACTCGGGTCAAAAACAGTCCCAAACAGTTCTGAAGACTCTGTTCTCGAGTCGTTCCTCTACAGTTCTGTCCAAAGTTTTTTTATTTTATTTCTCTTGATTTTTGTCCTTTTTGTTACAAATTAAAGGTTCAGTTTTTCTCCAGGTGGATCAAAAAGACCTGAAGCTCCTCAGACTTCCTGTTTCACCATCAGCAGGTTTAAAGTCAGGTCTCTGCTGACATCTGGTGGACAGAACCTTAGCTTCATCCATCCATCATCCAACCATCATCCAACCATCATCCATGATCCATCCATCATCTAACCATCCATCATCCATCCATCATCCATCCATCATCTAACCATCATCCATCCATCATCCACCATCCATCCATCATCTAACCATCCATCATCCAACCTTCATCCAACCATCATCAGCAGGTTTAAAGTCAGGTCTCTGCTGACACCTGGTGGACAGAACCTTAGCTTCATCCAACCTTCATCCATCCATCCATCATCTAACCATCCATCATCCAACCTTCATCCAACCATCATCTAACCATCCATCATCCAACCTTCATCCAACCATCATCCAACCTTCATCGAACCATCATCAGCAGGTCCTGGTGGACAGAACCTTAGCTTCATCCAACCATCATCCAACCATCATCCATCCATCATCTAACATCTACCATCCAACCTTCATCCAACCATGCATCCATCATCCAACCATCATCCAACCATCATCAGCAGGTTTAAAGTCAGGTCTCTGCTGACACCTGGTGGACAGAACCTGACAAGACAGGTGGAAACACTGAGCTTCATCCAACCATCACCAATCATCCAACCTTCATCCAACCATCACCAATCATCCAAACTTCATCCAACCATCATCTAACCATCCATCATCCAAACTTCATCCAACCATCATCCAACCATCATCCATCCAACCTTCATCCATCCATCTAACCATGCATCATCTTGTTCCAGAGTCGGGTCTCGGGGGACAGCAGGTTGATCAGGAAGGTCCAGTCACCTCTTCCGGCTCTTCTGGGAGGACTACAAGGTGTTCCCAGCTCAGCTGAGTGTCCAGGGTCTTCCCCAGGGTCTCCAGCTGTTCCTACGGACACATCCAGGGGTCATCCTTGCCAGACCACCTCAGCTGGTTCCTCTGGATGTTGAGGAGCAGAACCTCACTCTTGACCCTCAGAGGACAGTCCATCCTTTCTCTACTGGCCTCAGATTTGGAGGTTCTGGTCCTCATCACATCTGAGCTTCAAATAAAGAGTTTTGTTTATTAGAGGCTTTAAGGTTTATAATTATAATATTTATTGATAAAAACTGTCACTCAAACCAGTTTTAGAGAGTGAAAATCAGACTGAGATCCTGGCCTCCATTTGTCAAACCCTGAAGAAAACTGTACATCAGGAGCTGTGATCAGGAGGATTCTCAGCTACTACCACATCCAGTTTCAGATCAATATCTGTAAAACTGACTGAGCTACGGTTAGCTTCATGCTATCAGGTCCATTAGCTGTGGTGACTAAATCATCAGCTACTTTAAAGGGCACGTGACATCAAATTTTTTATACTAAAAATGAATATATTTTTGGAAGGACAACACTGATAACAAATTGTAAAAAAAAGTTCACGTTGCTGAGATGAATAGCTGTTGGGGTATTTGCATGTGAAGTAACAGGAAGTGATGTCAGAGGGGAATGTCTGAATGTGAACAGAGCGTTGATAAAATGTCTAACAACACAGACTGTAGAGAAGAATCTGTTTCTTTAGATTATTTAAATCACCATCATAGAGAAATGAGACAGTCGTAGTTTAAATAATAATGTTTAAATAAACAAAAAAACAGGGAGTTTTCTTTCTCAAAGAGTTCCCCTTTGATGTCACTTCCTGTTTCACTTTAGCTGTGCCAAGATCAAAAGAAAATGTGCCAGTTATGTGACATAATGGGTAAAATCATGTGTACTATGCCAAGTTTCTTAAATATAAATATATTTTCTTTGAATTTTTGTATTTCATGGACATGCATGTCACAGGCACTTTAAGTTTCATTAAAATCCATCCACTGGTTTATGAAATATTTTGCTAACACACATCAACAGAAACCTTTAAAAATACTGAAGCCTTAAAAAAAGGAAGTAGACCCTGAGAGTGTGTTTGGGTCCATGAGGGGGCAGCAGAGAGCCCCTCAGAGCTCAGCTGATCGTTAACTCTGACCCCAAACTCCTGACTTTCTATGAAGAAACCGGCAGGAGAACCTGAGTCCTGGGAAGACGGGTCGGTTCTGTGAATCCTGCAGGGACCGATGGTGGGCTCAGACTGAGCGTGTGCGGGGTGGGGGGGTCGTGTGACGAACACAGAGGCTGAAAATAAACTGACCTTTGGCCTGACGAACCTGACACCCTCTGCACACACACACACACACACACACACACACACACACACACACA
>NW_013953067.1:217551-219325 GCF_001266775.1 Austrofundulus limnaeus
AAAGATATGTAAATGTGAAATGGTCGTTAATATTGTTTTTGTCTTTGTATTGTTATGTTGGTTCAATAAAAAAAATTAGAATAAATAAAAGGAACTAAATATTTTTACTATTAAAAAAAGAGAAAACTGAAATCACCCTGTAAGGTTTAGAGCCAGAGTCTGTTGGGGATCAGTTTCAGCTCCGACCACACCAAACTTCAGCTCAATATCAGAAAAACCAACTGAATTTTAACCATTTTTATGATTTCATAAGTCAGTTGGCTGTGGCGGCCATCTTGAATTAGGTTTGAACTGAAAGTTGCTCATCTAATAAGCCTTTAAAGTGTCTGTCATATCAAATTTTGTAATGAACTTCAATGCATTTTTTGGAAAGATGACACTGATAACATTTTAGGAAATAAATTTCTCCATGAGGAGATGAGCAGTTGTTYAGATATTTGCCTGTGAAGAAACAGGAAGTGATGTCAGAGGGGAGTGTCTGAACAGACAGGTAACAGACTGTAGAGAAGAGGAAAAAGTCTATCAGAAATAAGAGTTCAAATAATGTTTCAATAAAGAGCAGAGAGTTTATTTTCTTAAATTGTCCCCCTTTGATGTCACTTCCTGTTTCACTTTGAGCTGAATTCAAAATAAAACATGTTATTTATGAGACAAAATGGGTAAAATTATGTGTTTTATGCCAAAGAGGAACAAAGTGAATGAAAGCTTCAGCAGATATTTTGCTAACAGAGACACGCCCACCTGTTGGTGCTGGCAAATAAATAAAGATCAGCTGGTTTTCCTGTTTATGTTCGCAGGAAGTTGTGAATAAATAAATAAATAAAAAGTTTGGCGTGTGTCTCCGAGCAGCTGAGGAGCGGGTCGGGTTGCAGCGGTCCCAGAACGGATTTAAGGTCCGGACAAAAACAGAATGGATCCAAACCTCTGGGCAGGATAGGTCTCCCACCTGACAGCGTCCCTAAAGGGTCACAGGAGTCTGACGGTCCAGTCCAGGTGTGGACCTGGAGGTCTCATGTTGCTGCTCCTCATCTAGAACCCGGGTCCTGCAGGTCCGGCTTGGACTGTGTCGGCTCAGCTTTAATCTTTAACCAGACGAAAAAAAATAAAGATAACAGTAAACGTAGCTAAATGCTATCAGTAAAAGTAACAAAATGCTAACAGTAAAAGTAACAAAACGCTAACAGTAAATAAATAAATATTTTTAACCGAAAAGTAAAATCAGAACGATATTTCAGCAGAATTAATTTTATTGTAGCTGCTAACATATAAAAAACTTCAGCTCCTTCAGGAGACATTTGCTTTTAACAACTAATATTTTCTCGTAGCAGAATGCTAACAGTATTAAAGCTGTTAAATGCTAACAGTAAAAATAGCTAAATACTATCAGTAAAAGTAACAAAATGCTAACAGTATAAATAGCAGAATGCTAACAGTAAAAGTAGCTAAATATTATCAGTAAAAGTAACAAAATGCTAACAGCAAAAGTAGCTAAATACTACCAGTAAAAGTAACAAAATGCTAACAATAAAAGTAGCTAAATACTACCAGTAAAAGTAACAAAATGCTAACAGTAAAAGTAGCTAAATACTACCAGTAAAAGTAACAAAATGCTAACAGTAAAAGTAGCTAAATACTACCAGTAAAAGTAACAAAATGCTAACAGTAAAAGTAGCTAAATACTACCAGTAAAAGTAACAAAATGCTAACAGTAAAAGTAGCTAAATACTACCAGTAAAAGTAACAAAATGCTAACAGTAAAAGTAGCTAAATACTA
>NW_013953067.1:220233-222482 GCF_001266775.1 Austrofundulus limnaeus
GAATACTACTAATAAAAGTAACAAAATGCTAACAGTAAAAGTAGCTAAATACTATCAGTAAAAGTAACAAAATACTAATAGTAAAAGTAGCTAAATACTAGAGAATACTAGAGTTTCAGGCCTGAAACTCTCAGACTGAAGAAGTCTCTTGGAGGAGAGACGAAACGTTTCATTAAAGAAGAACCCGTCCAGATGCCCTATACTATTTTTTTCCTTTTGATTTTTTACCTGGATTACTGAGATGCATCAGGACAATTGGTTTGTTTAGTTTTCCTGTGCTGCTTGTAGCTTCTAGCTAGCCTTTTGCTACTTTTAGCATAGCTTCCTGTTAATATACTGATTTATAGTATTTAAGATTTGTTGTATATTTTTGCTTTATTTGAAGAATCTCTTTTTCTTTTCTGTAATTTTGCCGTTGTAACATCATCGCCTGTTGCTATTTAACTTTTAGCTACCATTTAGCTGCTATAAATCAGTGTTTTGTTTTTTTAAGTAGAATAAAAACAAAGAATTTTAGAAGAAAAAGTCAAAGTGAAACTCCTTGTGCTGTGGACCTTCAGACGTCCTCCTGGTTCTGAGCAGGACCGTCTCTGTGGACTTTGACATTTGTCCTGTAAGAAGAGATTTCATTCGGACCCTCGGGTTCTGCAGCCAGAGGCTCGGATCCAGTTTCCCCTGAGCTCCCAGCCTCCTGCGGGCTAAAATAAACCCTCTCACCACTTTATTTACAGGTGATGGAGGTAAATCTCATCGGCTGGAGGAACCGGTCCAAACACCAGAGTCCAGATTAACCCACATCATCGTCATCGTCATGTGTGACTCAGCAAAGAGAAGGATGAAGGTTTCCCTTTAATCTGACCCACAGAAGCAGGATGAACAGCAGGTAAGGATGTAATTAATGATGTTTATGTTTGGAGTCGGCTGATTCAAGATGGACGCCACAGCTAAAACAAACTGAGCATGTAGAATAAATTCATAAACTCCAAACATAATAGATTTATTTATAAGAACAGAATAAAATGTGTTAAGTTAAGCTGCTTCAGGTGGGATTTTCTGGTTTTGTTGACATGTAATGAGCCTGCAGTAATCCATGACTCAGCACAAACACAGGCCTGCTGACTCACCTGGAGCCTCGGTTCTGATTGGCTGACCCAGTTGACGAGTTTAATGTTGGAGATTAGAGTCAGATCTGAGCTGAAGCTCCTCCACCTGATCCTACAAACACCTGCGTAATCCAGGAGAACAAACATTAATCTGGATTATTTTCACCTGGTTTTAGAAGTTTAAATCGAAGACTTTATTCTCATGGAACACGAGACGTTAGTGATGTTTTTAAAATTAATTTTCTTCTAAAGATTTCAACAATTATGTGAGAAAAGAAAAAGAAAAGAAACGGGCTGAACTCCAAAGACACAGAAAACATGATGAACACTAAAAACCTCAGAATGCTAACACTGAACGTAGCAGATCGCTAACAGTGTTAAAGCTGTAGAATGCTAACAGTAAACGTAGCTAAATACTATCAGTAAAAGTAATAAAATGCTAACAGTATGAATAGCAGAATGCTAACAAAATAGTAGAATGCTAACAGTAAAATAATACTATCAGTAAAAGTAACAAAATGCTAACCATATAAATTGTATAATGCTAATAGTAAATGTAGCTAAATACTATCAGTAAAAGTAATAAAATGCTAACAGTATGAAAAGCAGAATGCTAATCTTAAAAACTGCAGAATGCTAACAAAATAGCAGAATGCTAATCTTAAAAACCACAGAATGCTAACAAAATAGCAGAATGCTAACAGTAAAATAATACTATGAGTAAAAGTAACAAAATGCTAACCATATAAATAGTAGAATGTTAATAGTAAAAGTAGCTAAATACGATCAGTAAAAGTAACAAAATGCTAACTGTATGAATAGCAGAATGCTAACAGTAAAAATAGTAGAATGCTAATAGTAAAAATAGAATGCCAATAGTAAAAAATAGCAGAATACTACTAATAAAAGTAACAAAATGCTAACACTAGAGTAAATCAGCAGAATGCTAATTCTAAAAGAAGTAGAATGCTATGCTAACATTTAAGTTAGCTAAAAGCTATTATTAAACACTTAAGATGCTCACAGTAAAACAGCAGAATGCTAACTGTAAAGGTAGCAGAACACTAGCTACTCCTTTCAGATAGTTTTTCACTCCACTTTTATTTTTATAGTCAGCCTTTTAGCTTTCTGCTCCTTTTAGTTAGC
>NW_013953067.1:222492-224863 GCF_001266775.1 Austrofundulus limnaeus
TAACCATATAAATAGTAGAATGTTAATAGTAAAAGTAGCTAAATACTATCAGTAAAAGTAACTAAATGCTAACCATATAAATAGTAGAATGTTAATAGTAAAAGTAGCTAAATACTATCAGTAAAAGTAACTAAATGCTAACCATATAAATAGTAGAATGTTAATAGTAAAAGTAGCTAAATACTATCAGTAAAAGTAACTAAATGCTAACCATATAAATAGTAGAATGTTAATAGTAAAAGTAGCTAAATACTATCAGTAAAAGTAACTAAATGCTAACCATATAAATAGTAGAATGTTAATAGTAAAAGTAGCTAAATTCTATTAGTAAAAGTAATGAAATGCTAACAGTATGAATAGCAGAATGCTAATCTTAAAAACTGCAGAACGCTAACAAAATAGTAGAATGCTAACAGTAAAATAATACTATGAGTAAAAGTAACAAAATGCTAACCATATAAATAGTAGAATGTTAATAGTAAAAGTAGCTAAATACGATCAGTAAAAGTAACAAAATGCTAACTGTATGAATAGCAGAATGCTAACAGTAAAAATAGTAGAATGCTAATAGTAAAAATAGAATGCCAATAGTAAAAAATAGCAGAATACTACTAATAAAAGTAACAAAATGCTAACACTAGAGTAAATCAGCAGAATGCTAACTCTAAAAGAAGTAGAATTAGAAAAGTAGAAGTAGAAAAAAAGAAGTGCTAACATTTAAGTTAGCTAAAAGCTATTATTAAACACTTAAGATGCTCACAGTAAAACAGCAGAATGCTAACTGTAAAGGTAGCAGAACACTAGCTACTCCTTTCAGATAGTTTTTCACTCCACTTTTATTTTTATAGTCAGCCTTTTAGCTTTCTGCTCCTTTTAGTTAGCTTGTTGGTACCTTAGTGCGTATTTCTAGCATTTTCCACTTAACTTTTTCAGCTAGCTTTCACCCAGCTTTTGCATTAGCATCCAGTTAATGTCTGAAGTCAAAATTGATTTTTATCTTTTTTTTTTTAATAGACAAGACATGTTTGATAATAAATTATCTTGTATTTAACTTCACTGTAAAGAATAATTTGGTCAAAACTGGTCATAAAATACAAAACAACAGTTCCTCCAGCTCACCTGCAGCCTTCCTCCTCCCTCCTCTTCCTCTCTGCCGTCATTGACAAGTTAATTAGGTCACCATGGTAACGAGGAGCAGCTGTCTGATTGGAGCAGCTGTGAGGAGATTAACAGGAAGGACGCAGCAGCTAATTATAGACAAACAGCTGCTGCATGGCTCAAAGGCAGCCCGGTTCTACCCACAATGCACCAGCTGCTCTCTGAAACAGGTAGGAAAAGGCTTTTTAGGGTTTCTACCTTTTCTAAGGCTTCTGTAAACATTTAAAACTGACTAAATGATATATTTAGATATTCAGAATTTATCAGTCACTTTACAGCTGGTTTAGGGTTGCAACTAGGAATAATTTTAGGTTAATAAACCAATAATTTTGTTCAAATTGTGTGGATTATTTATCAAAAAAATCTGAATTTTATTACAGTAAAACCATCATAAATCATAAATGGGTTGGGATTTATCTGTTTGGTTAATTTGGTTTAAATGTTATATAAAAGTAGTAAAATACTAGCTAAAAGCAGCAAATATTTGGCGAAACGTAGCAGAAGAGTAGCAAAAAGCTGCAAGTAGCAAAAGACTTAAAAATGAACGTAACCAAAAGCTTATAAAATTATAATGCAAGCCAAAAACTAACCAAGGGCTAGCTAGAAGCTGAAAGTACAAAAAAGTAGCTTTTGGTATATTTTTATACTATTATAAATATTATAGCAAAATGTTACATTAAAGCTAAAAGCATGATAATGCTAGCAAAAACTATAAGCTAGAAGCTGAAAGTAAAAAAAACACTTAATAAAGCAAAAGGCTAGCTAAAAACTAAGACTAGCAAAACACTAAAGGCTAGCTAAAAGCTAAGACTAGCAAAACACTAAAGGCTAGCTAAACACTAAGACTAGCAAAGCACTAAAGGCTAGCTAAAAGCTAAGTCTAGCAAAACACTAAAGGCTAGCTAAACACTAAGACTAGCAAAGCACTAAAGGCTAGCTAAAAGTTAAGACCAGCAAAACACTAAAGGCTCGCTAAAAGCTAAGTCTAGCAAAGCACTAAAGGCTAGCTAAAAGCTAAGTCTAGCAAAGCACTAAAGGCTAGCCAAAAGCTAAGTCTAGCAAAGCACTAAAGGCTAGCTAAAAGCTAAGTCTAGCAAAGCACTAAAGGCTAGCTAAAAGCTAAGTCTAGCAAAGCACTAAAGGCTAGCCAAAAGCTAAGTCTAGCAAAGCACTAAAGGCTAGCTAATATTTAGGACTAGCAAAACACTAAAGG
>NW_013953067.1:225615-230581 GCF_001266775.1 Austrofundulus limnaeus
CCCCCCCCCCCCCCCCCCGCATAACTCTGAATCTATTAGCGCCTGGGAAGCTGTTGTCATGACAAACGAGGAGATCAAACCTCCATCTTCATGATCAGAGAAGTGAAACTGAAACAAATGGCTGCTGCTTCCTGAACTGAAAACAAGCGCTGAAATAAAGGACGTAAACATGATCAATAAAACTGTTTTTATTAATATTTTCCACCACAATAAAATTTAACAAAGGCTCACTAGAAAAGTGTCGACTTCTGTGTTCTGTACAGTAGTTACAGTACGTTGTAAAACTGGCCGCGCTGTGGCGCATTTCACACTCTCACCCTCAAAACACTGTGCACATTATTTACAAATAAAAACAAACAACGAGGCCAGCTGGCAAACGTCTCGGAAAACACAACGTGTGGCTGCAAAGACCCCCGAGAGAAGCCGAACGGCTAACAGGTTGGCTGTAACTGTTTCACACATTAGCAAAAACTTTTTTTTAGTGCTACTAAGAAGACATTTGAACCAGACTTTGTTTTAAAAAAATCCTATTTTCCACTGCTTTTTTTGCTTTTTGTCGTATTATCTGACTGACGTCTGCTAGCAGTTAGCGCCTAGCTACCTTTGTAAAGGAATGCACTTTGGTAGATAAACCAAATGCCCTGGGTGTTAGTCATAACAATGACAAGAGTAATGCGATCTGAGGTACAAACATAAAAAAACAACTGCTTCAAAAACAATACCAACAGCGTGTGCTGCTATTTGCTACTAGCATTCAGTTAGCTGTAGGCTAGTGTTAGCTTCACTGTAAGAAAAACGCGTCAAAGCAGCAAACGGCTAGTGTTAGCTTAGCCTCGTCGTCAGCAGTCGTATTTGAGTCACGAGGCGACATTTGGCTGATATGTCTGTACATTGTGCAGCCATGTTGTACAACCCTCCGTTACCCCAACACACACACACAGACACACACATGAATGAGCTGAATTTAAAGCTACAATCTGTGCTTGGTGCATTAGCCTCCTCTGGTCGACGTATGGATGAGTTTTGAGGCACAAAAATGCTTGAATTTAAAATGACCTCAGTGTGTGGAGCTGGCACTGTGTTAGCAAAATAACACAACAAGTAACTGTGTGTTGAATAATGTCTTTTTAAACAAATGGCAAAACCCAGAGCTGCACGTTAGCGCTTAGCTACATGCTAAGCTAATACAACACAAATGTTTTTTTTAAAGCTTTGAGACTAAAAAAATATTATATTTAAAGTCCAATTATTTATTTTGTAAATTATTATTAATTCTCATTTAACAGATTTGGTAATCCAGATTATTGTTTGCAGAAAAAAGAATGTTTATTTGTTTTTACACYTTGAATACTTTAGCTTAAGTTAGCATAAACTTTAGGTTGTTTTCTCTCTCTGTACTGCTGTTAATTTATTTAATTAAGAATTATGTCAAAACGTTTGTTAGTTTTTCACTCATTAAAACCAGATCTGAGTTTAAATCTAAATGAAAACAAACCAGGAACCAATCAGCACAGCTGAGATTTTTGTGTATGTTAGTAACTAGTGTGTGTGTGTGTGTGTGTGTGTTGAGTGGGCGGGGCATGGCATTAAGATACAAAAGGCACAAAGTTACATCTCTCAGCACTCCGTCTCACAAAAAAATGTATAAAAACCCCTAAACAAAATAAACTTACAATCAAATCTTTAGAAAAAAAAACTAAAAAAAAAAAAAAAAAAAAAAAAAAAAAAAAAAAAACAGAGGATCCCCTCCCCACTTCCTCTTCCTCCTCCTCCCACTGGAGGGGGCGGAGCTTCCCCTGAGATGGGCGGAGCATGTAGAAGCATCTACATTTACAGTTCCTCCTGTGCGTCAGTGTCCACTTCCTGTGTGCTACAAGAGGCGGAGCCTCAGAACCCCCTCCTCTGACTGTTCACGATGCATTCAGGTACAATTGTTTAGTATTTCTATAAATACGCGTGTGTGTGTTTGTGTGTGTGAGTGTGTGAGGGAACAAGCTTTAAGAAAGTTTTTTTTTAAGATATTGCACACGCGTTCCGCTCCGTACAGCACACACACACACACACACTCACACACACACACACACTCACACACTCACACACACACGTTCAAGTATACAATATAAACTGCACATCGTAGTAAATACACAGATATTAAATATTAAAACGTGGCAAATAAATTACATCTCCTCACACACGGGTCATTCAGTCACATTAAAATGTTCATTCAGCAATACTGAAGCATGTTGGCTGTGAAGTGTGATCATCAGAACCTTTATCATTAATCCATCAATAATCTGATCGATCTGGAGGAGTCCGTCCTTCATATGATGACAACATTGGTGTTAAAATGTACAACTTTTATTATTAATCTGAAGAAACTCACTTCGTAACTGTTGGTTTGTTTAACATAAGTGAATATTTATCCTTCATCTTAACCTTATAATGTTATCAGTTTAGGTTGATAATCAGATCGTCTATTATCAGCAAATAAAATCACTTTTCTTCCCTTATTTGTTTTCAGCTCACAAATTTAAAACCTTTTGCTCAGAATAAGATGTTTAAATAAATTAATTAAAAACACTAAAACCATGTATTATGAACTGGAGCAAAACAAGTTCCCCTCTTTTCATGTAAAACTGAAAAACATAAAACATGTAAAGGAATAAGTAAATAGTAAACAGGTCCTGTTTAGTAATTTTTTGGTTACTATAAGTTTGTTTGGAATTGTTTTGAGGGTTAATGAAGTTTTTTACTTACCTATCTGCTACTTCATGACTTCTTTTCTTCTCCCCTCAAATAATAAACAAGCTGTTTAAAATATTTCAACATCATTTTATAACTTGCCTCTAAACAACTCCTTCATTGGTCATTTTGTACTTTTAAAATTTATATTTGGTTGAAAAAGAGGGAAGCACTGGTTCTGATGAACACAGACGTCCTTCACAGACACYTCTTGTTTAGCCTAAATGCTAACCTCGACGACAAACACGTTAAAAAGCTAAACTGTAAAAAAAAAAAAGTTGTCATTATGACACTTTACAATAAGGCCGGGCAGTGGAGAGCTGACATGCTATGGCTAATAAAAGGCTAAAGTTAGCCTCAAGACTGACAAAGAAGGCAAACAGTGAGCTAGCTACAGCTAGCTGACACCTTAGGCTAACTGCTAGCCAGGTAAACTGTAAAAAGGTAGCAGTACGACAGCTAAACACAAACATTTAGCTGTCTCATCTGTGCCAGCTAACAGTTAGCCTGCTAACAGGCACTGTGCTAACTTGGGCTAGCATGGTACTACGGGCTAGTCAATATGAAACGGTAGCTGGTCAGTTAGTTTAGCCAACTGACAGGTAGATGTTCAAATCAAAGAGTCATTTCAGTAAACGTCCCTGAACTAAAATGCAACAAATTATTGTTTTTTAGTCAAATGAAACAAGAGCCGACGAGCTAATCGCTCCTGTAGCTTTAGCATTAAAAGGGTYAATCCCAGTAAAAACTAGTCACTGAGTATTTTTGGTGATAAACGGATTAATTCATGTGAATCTAATTAAAAAGCCTTGTTCCCTCTGTTAGCACCATGTTTCTCGTGTGTTTGTGAGTTTGAAGCTACAGATAGGGTGTGCCGTGTTCCGATTGTCTGAAACGCACCACAGTCAGTCCACGCGCTTTCACTTCCTGTCGTTTGGCTCAAACTATAAAGACAATTGTTTTTTCCGGGGCGCCCCTGAACGCACCCTGGTTTCTCAGGGTTCCTCAGCCCGGCGTCCGGTGGAGCCCGGACGGTTTGCATGTTGTAATCCTCCGACACAGCCGCAGTGCAATGAAACAGACGCTCCTCAGAACTGGACACCAGTTTTATTCACGTCCAGCTGCTTGTTCAGAAAGTTTTTATCCCCCCGCTGTACAGCGGGGGTCCGCTCACTCTCAGCTCACCAGCTTGGGGAGAACCGTCCGAGTCTGGATGTTCCCATTGGCGTCGGTGATGGCGGCCAGGTTAGTCCTAGTTTTGGAAGAGGAGGAGGTGGAGGAGGAGGTGGCGGCCAGTTTGGAGATGGAGGTGATGGCGCCGTCGGTGGCGGTGCCCCGCCTGGAGGTGGGGGTTTTCTCCCCCGCCGTCGTCCCCGTGGGCGGTTTGGGCAGCCGCCGCCTCAGCCACGGGTGGCGCAGCGCCTGGCTCGGCGTCATGCGGACCGCCGGGTCCCACTCCAGGCAGTGCTTGAGGAAGTCCAGGAAGAGGCCGTCCTCGCAGCCCTTCAGCGCCGCGCTCCAGTCCTTGCTGGCCGGGGGGCCGCGCGCCTTCCCGCGCCGCGAGCGCCCCCCGTTCAGCACGGTGCTGCCGTCGGGCAGGGTGGTCACGGTGCAGTAGCGGGGGTGACCTTTGGACGACATGAAGTTCTTGGCCCGCTTGGAGGCGTCCAGGAGCTTCTGGCTGGGCATGCCCAGGAGCTCGATGATGCAGGCCAGCTGGTCGGCCTCGTCCTCGCCCGGCAGCAGGGGGTAACCAGTCAGCAGCTCCGCCAGGATGCAGCCCAGGGACCACATGTCGATGGGCATCCCGTACCTGGACCCTGGAGGACAGGAGACCACGTTTAGAGACTAATGTGAGCCGTCACATCGAAACAAGGAGTAAATCTAAAAGTGCTATATGGAGAGTGCTGCTATAGTGCTAACTACAGCAGAAACATTCTCAGCAGTCAGCTTTAAACTTTATTTAATTTCAGGAAATCCTCTAACAACTTATAATGTGTAGTTTTAGGACCCACAGTGGTCTTAACCCCAGCTTACTGTAGATGAAAAGTGACGTCAACTTCTATAAGAAAAGTGACGCATTTTTGTAAAAACAACATTAACTTATTACAAAACTAATTTCACGTTGCTCAGACGAACAGTTGAGATATTTGCACGTGAAATAACAGGAAGTGATGTCAAAGGGGAAAGTCTGCATGTGAATATTTAAAAATATATATTTTTA
>NW_013953067.1:230591-233217 GCF_001266775.1 Austrofundulus limnaeus
CATCGGCATCCATCCATCCATCGTTGAGATATTTGCACGTGAAATAACAGGAAGTGATGTCAAAGGGGAAAGTCTGCATGTGAATATTTAAAAATATATATTTTTACCAATTATTTTAATATTTGAAATGAATTACAGTCATCCTATTTACAATGTGTTCACATTTTTAAGACTTCTGAAAGATTGATTTAAGATATTTTAAGGCTAATTAAGGCCTTATTTTTGGATTGATGAATTCAATGACTTTTAAGACTTTTTAAGGATCCGCAGGAACCCTGTAGAAATATTTTTGTTTTTCTCTTTATAAGGACATCAAAATTCTTCAATAAAATTATAAAATTAGGGAATCAGACCAAATATTTATGTATTATTGTAACCAACAAGACAAATTAAGTCATATATGGATTTACTTATGATATCAGGATGATCCAGATGTCAAAATGTAGTTTTTAAAGCAGGAATCTGTAATTTTAATTAAGTCTTTTTGACCAAATTTCACTGAATCCTGATTASGATACGATGAGTCACATATGGAACAGATTTTGTTCCTTTCAGCTGAAAAGAGTGATTCAAACAATGCGCTCGGCGCTCGTTTCTTACCTAGAATGACTTCCGGGGCTCGGTAGAACCTGGACTGGATGTAGGTGTAAACCCTCTGATGTTCGTAGCAGCTGGATCCAAAGTCTATGACCTGCCGGAGGACAGACAGAACCGTTTGTCGGGTTGTACCGGAGACGAAGCTTGCCGTGGCGAGAGCCCCCGTCCTACCTTGATGCCGCTGCGCCCCTGCTGCTTCAGTAGGATGTTCTCGGGCTTCAGGTCGCAGTGGATGATGCGGTTCTTGTGCAGAGCGTCCAGGCACTGCAGGATGGAGTGGGCGAACTTCCTGACCAGCGGGAGGCTGAAGCCCTGGAACTTGTTCTTCTTGATGAGCTCGTAGAGGTTCATGCTGAGCAGCTCGAAGGTCATGCAGATGTGGTTCCTGAAGGTGAAGTGCTCCAGCATGTGGATCACGTTCATGCTGGAGTCCTTGTCCTGCTTCCTCAGGTGCTCCAGGATGCGGATCTCCTCCGCCGCCTGCCGGTGGAAGCGCTTCTCGTTGCGGACCATCTTCAGAGCCAGGTGGGTCTGAGTCTTATGGTCGAAGGCCTTCACCACCTGCAGGGGGGGCGGGGAAACCCATCAGACGTGAGGACCAGAAAKTGACGGCTGGAAATCTCATTTAAAAACAGGAAACGAGAGCTACCTGTCCGAAGCTGCCCTTCCCYATCACCTTCAGGACTTCGTATCGGTAGGCGATCTGGTCGTGCGGAACCTGGATGTAGGACCCGTGRTCGTCGTCGTAGCCGCCGTTGTTGGCTCCGCCCAGAACCCCCGTCTTCTTCTTCGCATTTGGTCCGATGAAATACACTGAGCAGAACGGAACCAAAGCCAGYGTGAACGAGAGAAACTGCTTTTCCTGTGAAAACGCTCGTGTGAATGCTTTTTGCTGAAAACTTCAGCTGCTGAAATTGAACTGAAAATAAAAGTGAAAGTGTTTTTGAGAGTTGAAAGAAGCAAAAAAAAAAGCCTAACTTTGCAGAAAAACAGTAAAAAAGGAGCTAAAATATAMTTGACAAAGCAGAAAACATAAAAGCTAAAGAAGCTGAATATTGCAGAAAACAGAAAAAAGCCAAAGAATAGCAAAAAGAAGCTGATATAMAGTTAAAATAGCAAAAAAATAAAATAAAATTAGCATGAAATAAGCTAAACGTGGAATTAGCACCCAATTTTTTTTTAATGATTTGTATTGATTGTATTTTTTTGTATTATTGGCAAATTGTATGTAGCTGAGTCATTTTAACCTTGTTTTGTATAACCTTTATTTTTATCAAGTCCAGGGACAACAGATGAAAAATAGGCTTTGGCTAACTCAGGCACATTTACAGAAATGTCAATTAATGTGCATTGTACCTTCTAATAAATAAATTTAATTAAGTATATTAGCTACAATCACTGTAACAGCTACAAAATCTGTGTAATTAGCTTAAAAAAGCTAACTTTAGCTAATAACAGTGGAAAATTAGCTAACGATGCAGCAAATGGCTGAAAATAGCAGAAATCGTCTGTAAGGAGAATTAGCACAATTAGCAGAAAAATGCAGAACAATAGCAGAAAGAAGCTGAATTTTAGCTAAAATAGTGGAAAAAAGCTAAACTTAGCAAAAAAYTAGCTAAAATTTGCACAAGGAAGTGAAAAAGAGCAGAGCCAGAACAAAATATGTAAGAATCTGTAAAGATTTATTAACATTTTAAAGCATTTTAAGGATGTTGAAAACAGCTCCGTTCATTTTCAATGGTAAAAAAGTAGCTAAAAAAGTGAATTAGCTAAAAAAGTAAGAATAGCTGAAATAAAAAAGTCATTGCAGAATTGTCATAAATGAGCTGAACGTTTTGATGTGTGAATTGTTGAAATAGCACAAAATTTGTGTAACGAGTTAGATGATGAAAAACGTAAAGAAAAAATGATAGTGTGAATAAACGTGAGGCGTCACACAACGATTGTGAAGCGTCACACAATGATTGTGAAGTGTCACACAATGATTGTGAAGCGTCACACAATGATTGTGAAGCGTCACACAATGATT
>NW_013953067.1:234010-236504 GCF_001266775.1 Austrofundulus limnaeus
GAACATGAATAGAGCAGAACCAGAACAAAATGTGCCAGGTGCTGAAAAGATTTATTAACATTTTAAAGGATTTAAGGATGTTGAAAACAGCTCTATTCATTTTCAGTGGCAAATAAGTGGCTAAAAAAGTGAAATAGCTGAAAAAGTATAAACAGCTGAAATACCAAAAGTCATAGCAGCCCTCACATGAAGGAGCTGAACGTTTTGATATTGTTGAAAAGCACAAAAGTTGTGGAAGGAGTTAGATGCTGAAAAACGTAGAGTAGAAGAAATGATCTAATAGTGTGAATGATTGTGAAGTGTCACACAATGATTGTGAAGTATCACACAATGATTGTGAAGTGTCACACAATGATTGTGAAGTGTCACACAATGATTGTGAAGCGTCACACAATGATTGTGAGGCGTCACACAACGATTGTGAGGCATCACACAATGATAGTGAAGCGTCACACAATGATTGTGAAGCGTCACACAATGATTCTGATGTGTCACACAATGATAGTGAAGCGTCACACAATAATAGTAAAGCGTCACACAATGATTGTGAAGCGTCACACAATGATTGTGAAGCGTCACACAATGATTATGAAGCGTCACACAATGATAGTGAAGCATCACACAATGATTAAGCANGGCTGCTCACCTTCAGGGTAGCTGAAGACCTCGTGGTGCTCGAAGGAGGACATTTTGGACATGAACTGCTTCAAGGCCTGCTCGGGGGTTAGGGGGGTCTGCTTTGGCTTGCTGTCGGCCGACTTGTTGGAGGCGGCGCTGCCCTGGCGTCCGTGCTGGGCCGGGTCCACCGCTGCGGGCTGCCGGTCCGGGAGGGGGAGGCCCGGCCGCGTGGAGCTGATGGGAGCCAGGCCGTTGGGCTGGGAGGTCAGGACGGAGCGCTTGTTGCTGTTGTCCTCATAAAGCTGGCTGATGTGGACCTGCGACTGTGACGAGACCTGGACAGGGTCCGACATGGTGGCTTTAGAGGCTCCCTGAAAGGAAACACAAAGATTAAAGGCTCAATCTGCAGACGCTTCAGATTAAAACAACTTTCAGCTCGTTCAGGAGATCAGTGCTGTGATTAGGCCTGTCACGATAATCAATAAATCCATTAATCGTACGATAAAATATTTTGAGGTCGATAAAAAAAATGGAGGATATTTTTCATTTGCCTGCTTGTTTACTTTCTTCTCTCTCTGTGCTCCGGTGCACAGCTCCACTGACCCCTCCCCCTCCTGTTTTAGTGTCAGGAGGAGTGAGCTAAGGCTTTAGGTACAGCCAGGTGCGTGGTCTCGTACATTGATCTATATTACTGGATTGGACATCACCTTTAGCCGCTATAGCTAGTGACGCGCCGTCACAGGAGCCATTGCTCTGCATTGAGTCATGTCAACAAAACAGTAGAGTTTCAATGCGGGATGCTCGTCAATCTGTCACAGAAATATTCACAGCACCCTCATTTCTTATCCGATTTCTATAAAATTTAATTTTACTGTTGTCCAATATATTTACCTCTCACAATGTTATCCTAACATAATAACAATATTAATAAAAATGTAATTTGTTGGAACAGCAAATTTGTCTTTATGTGACGGAAAGGGGTTTCTACTGTAAATACGTTAGCAAAAACCTATAATGAAAAGTTCCCAGACTGCTTATAGATTTATCTCTTGAGCAAATACACATTTTTTACATATCACAACATCTGCAACTTTCTCAGCTTTAATTTAAGCCATATTTTATAGAAATCGGATAAGAAATGAGGATGCTATGAATATTTTTGTGACAGATTGACAAGCATCCTGCATTGAAACTCTGTTTTGTTGACCTGACTCAATGCAGAGCAATGGCTCCTGTGCAGCACACGATAAGTCACGTGATGTCCAGTCCAGTAATATAGATCAATGGTCTTGTACCTCTTTAGCATGAGAGTTCGTAGCAATAACAAGGCCCTGTTTACATGGAGCTGGTTATCAGTGAAACCGCAACATTTTTGCTAATGCTACTGCTGCTAAAGCTTCTCTCGCTACTAATACTAATGCTACTGCCGCTAATACTGCTAATGCTAATTCCACTGCTACTAATGCTAATGCTACTGCTACAAAAGCTTCTCTTGCTATGCTATTAATGGTAATGCTACTGCCGCTAAAGCTTCTCTTGCTACTAATACTAATGCTACTGCTGCTAATGCTACTGCTGCTAATGCTAATTCCACTGCTAATACTGCTAATGCTACTGCTGTTAAAGCTTCTCTTGCTATGCTACTAATGCTAATGCTACTGCCGCTAGAGCTTCTCTTGCTACTAATACTAATGCTACTGCTGCTAATACTGCTAATGCTAATTGCACTGCTACTAATGCTAATGCTACTGCTACTAAAGCTTCTCTTGCTATGGCTGTGTCCAAAACGACAGGACGGGTCCTCCGGAGGACCCAGACTCCCCGGTCTCGGAGGGCCGGGTCCTTGGTAGACCGGGAAGACCGGAAAAAAAGAGGC
>NW_013953067.1:236514-238622 GCF_001266775.1 Austrofundulus limnaeus
CTAATGCTACTGCTGCTAATACTGCTAATGCTAATTCCACTGCTACTAATGCTACTGCTACTAAAGCTTCTCTTGCTATGCTACTAATGGTAATGCTACTGCCGCTAAAGCTTCTCTTGCTACTAATACTAATGCTACTGCTGCTAATGCTACTGCTGCTAATACTGCTAATGCTAATTCCACTGCTACTAATGCTACTGCTACTAAAGCTTCTCTTGCTATGCTACTAATGGTAATGCTACTGCCGCTAAAGCTTCTCTTGCTACTAATACTAATGCTACTGCTGCTAATGCTACTGCTGCTAATACTGCTAATGCTAATTCCACTGCTACTAATGCTAATGCTACTGCTACTAAAGCTTCTCTTGCTATGCTACTAATGCTAATGCCGCTAGAGCTTCTCTTGCTATGCTACTAACGCTAATGCGACTGCCGCTAAAGCTTCTCTTGCTATGCTACTAATGCTACTACTGCTAAAGCTTCTCTTGCTATGCTACTAATGCTACTGCTACTAAAGCTTCTCTTGCTATGCTACTAATGCTAATGCTACTGCCGCTAAAGTTTCTCTTGCTATGCTACTAATGCTACTACTGCTAAAGCTTCTCTTGCTATGCTACTAATGCTACTGCTGCTAAAGCTTCTATTGCTATGCTACTAATGCTAATGCTACTGCTGCTAAAGCTTCTCTTGCTATGCTACTAATGCTAACGCTACTGCCGCTAAAGTTTCTCTTGCTATGCTACTAATGCTAATGCTGCTGCTGCTAATTCTGCTGCTACTACTGCTAAAACCTGCTAAAGTTACTGATGCTTCTGCAGCTAATGCTACTACTACTATTAGTGGTACAGCTGCTAATGCTACTGCTACTATTACTACTAATGTCAGTACTATCAATGCTAAATCTTTTAAAGCTAATTTTAATTTAACACCTGTTCTGTTAAATTTAGCTAGCCTTCTGGTATTTCTACCTAGCCTACTTCTGTGTTTTGCTATTCTTAAACTGCAYTTGCAGGACAACAGGTCTATTTTACTTCCTGTTGTTTCAAAAATAAAAGCATAAATGTCTCTATATTTACGGTCTTTTAGGGCTAATAACATTTTATTCTCTGTATTTCTGTCAGACAGCATCTGTATGCTGAGATAAAAAGAATTTTAATAAATGATTTCCTCGTTAACGAGATCATTTCAATTAATGAACGTCTCCTTTTTGGGTTTCTCCGTGACTCACTGTCACTCCCTGTTGCCATGCTGACAAGCACACCTGGCTCCTTTCAGATAATAAAAGTGCTTTTGGTTTCACTGACACACACACACACTGGCTGCAGATCAAGGAGCAGCTGTTTACCACAACAACAACGTGAGTTTGTGTAATTCATTGGGGTAAACAAGGACGACTCGTTGTCAMCAGTGAACTGTGAGTTTTATCAAATCTCTCACCTGAAAACACCTGAAGGTGTGAGTGAGTTTGTCATGGTGTGCAARTCTTACTAAATGTGGGAATTTATAAAGCCTCAAATGTTAGCGAACAGCAGCCGAAAGGCGAGCGGAAAGTAAGAACAGGGTAGCTCCGAGTTAAAAGCAGCAAAACGGCAGCTAATCATATTGAAAAGTTAAATTATAAAAGTATCAGGAGAGTAGCTCAAAGCTCAAAGRATCAAAGGTTCGCTAAATGTCAGATAAAAGTTAGAAGTCATGAAAACGGTTCAGACTTTTAAAAAAGGCTAGCTAGAAGTAGCASACTGATCGTTCAAAGCTAAATGTAGCAAAAACAGTGGCTAAAAGCTAAAAGCTAAAAGCTTTCAGCTGAAAAAAACTAAAATCTTCAGAGTGAACAAATTATTAAATGTGTTAAAACCTCAGAGATTCATGTGGAGGAGCTCAGAGTAACATCTGCAGCTGTGAAAACACACAAACAGCAGCCGAACGTGTGTGTGTGTGTGTGTGTGTGTGTGTGTGTGTGTGTGTGTGTGTGTGTGCGCACCTTTGTGCTACATCATGGGAACCATTCTCCAGAAAAAGGCAGCCAGGGAGGGGACCGGATGCTAATTTCAGGTGTGGGGTTAGGTTTAGGACCAAGGTTTAGGTTATGTTTTTGGGGTCAGGTAGGTG
>NW_013953067.1:240070-243602 GCF_001266775.1 Austrofundulus limnaeus
CCCCCCCACCCGCTCCTCTCCTCCGACACGCTGACGGTGTGCAGAGGTCAGAGGTCACCACGCTTCCACCAACTTTCCCTTTAAGAGTCGCCTGCTTCAGCTGCACCCTTTCAAAATAAAAGCAGGAAACAAACATTCTGTGTTTTTGTTGATCTGCAGGTCTACACTGAGCCGGTCCAGGTCCAGGTCCAGGTCCAGGTCCAGGTCCAGGTCCAGACCCACAACCTGCTTCGTCTATAGCAGGGCTCTGCAACCTTTACAATCAAAAGAACCATTTAAGCTACTTGGCTCACTGATAAAATCTGTCCAGAGCCGCAAAGCAAGCTACAGCTGTAATCAACTGGTGGTCCGTGGACTTTTACGAGGTCTTTTCGAGAACCTTCACGGCCAGTGGAGGTGACATTATAAAACAAATAAATATATTGTGAATTTTATGATTCATTGTTATTTTTACACATTAGGACAAATTAAAAGACCAGATCCATGTAAACAATAAAATACTGTTTGTAGTTTTTACCGAATTTCATAAAAACTAGCACAACTGAACTATTCAGGTATATTTTTTCTAACTCTTCTTATTACGTAGTATTTTTTTAAAGGTAATTCTGATGGATTTGAGAGAAAGATCARAAAAAGAAGTTGGATTATTTAAGTGAACAACAGGCTAGCATGAGCTAATCAACATGTTTTACTTCTTGTATTAATAGTATTGATCACATTTTTGCATATAAATTGATTTCTTTTGTGGGTATAAAAACAAAAAATATATAATTCTGTTGTGTTTTTAACGAGCTGCTGCAGAGGGACCAAAGAGCCACATGTGGCCCCAGAGCCGCAGGTTGCAGACCCCTGGTCAATAGCTTTTAGCTAGTGTTCAGTTTTAGTTTTCRGGACTTCAGTCAGGTAAATTTTATTTTATTTTATTTATTTTTTGATAATTTCTCAGGATTCACTGTGAGTTCAAAGCTGGGTTCTGGACTCTGGCAGAGCAGCGTCCAGCAGCAGGTTCAGTCAGACAGATGGTCCCTGCTTTAATCTGAGCTCTCATTGTAATCCTGCTAATGAGGACGATCCAAACAGGTCTCTGAGGTTCTGCTCGGGAACAATGAGGACAAACAGGAAGTCCYACATTTGGAACTGATTCCTTCATAAAAATAAGAAGGTTTGAGTGTTCAGACTTCCTGTTTCACAGGAAAATAACTCGGCGTGATTTCAGGTTTCTGAGGTGGATCTCAGATTTCTGTTTTGCTTTATTTATTTAATCTGTAATTTAACCGAGACTCCCGTCTGAAAACTGTACTTTTCCAGAACCGGTTGGACCGGTACTCGTCAGCCCGTAAAAATCCGAATCACTTTTTGCCTCGAGGACGACAAAGTTCTTCTCATCACTCGCCACGCGATCTGTAAATGTTGTGAAACTGGAGCGCAGCCCGAGGCGGCGCAGACTCTCGCCCTCGGCCCGCAGAAACCGCAACAGAACCGGTTCCAGGACCGGCACACGGGAGCCCACAGACCGAGGCACGATGGGAATGTCTGCAGCAGAAACGTGGCTTTGGAAAAAAAAAAAAGGTCAAGTTCGGGTTCTAACCTGAAACGGGTCTGAAGAGAGACAAAGACCGGTCCAGGTCTCTGAACCACAGAACCTCACAAAAAACAAACAAAAACAAACAGGAAGTTCAGCTTTGGATCAATCGTTCACCTAAACGCCCTGTTCAAGATGGCCGCCGCAACCTTCTAACACATATTGAATCATTTATTAGTTAMTGAGCTAAAGGTTTGGGGTGGTAGTAGCCGAAGATAATCCCCAACTAATCGTCCAGTTAATGTGAGWCCTGGAAACTATTGGCGAACACTCTGTTAGTAAAATATCTCAAGAGATGTCAATGAAACTTCCAGGAAACAATCAATGGATGATCTGAGTCAACCCAGTCCAAGATGGCCGTCACAGCTTCAAAACTTGGGCGACGTGCAATCACGAAGGCACGCTTGTCCTTCGGTGTTAATCTGTAGGTCGTGTTAATAGTTTAGGAGAAATACCAGCCGAACCACAGCGCTTCCTGTTGGACCGTTTCCTCCGCGCCGCTAAAAATAAACCCGAGCCGCTGGATCGGGTTCTGCTCACAGGCCGAGGTGAGAAAGCTTCAGGTGTTAGTTTTACATTAGCGCCGGAGCTGCGGCGCGCAGCCTCTGAACGAGGAGGCGAGAAACGTCTGGCAAGCCGGGAGTAAACCGGGTCGTTCGAAGAACCTCAGGAGAACGGAGCAGAACCAAAAACGTCTGAGAAGTTTCCTCAACAGGAAGTCCAGAGTGTTTAATAATTTATAATCCGACTTCTCCTCAAACAGCAGAGTTCATCTGAAGCATCAGCAGGATGAAGAAAACATTTTTATATAAACAACAACAACTCTGTTTTCCTGCGCACAGTAAACACACCACAGGTAAACACATCAGCTCTAGGTTTTTATCCAATCACTACTTTCTGAGAGTTTCAATGACTTAGCTTTTAATAACTAGCCTTTTGCTACTTTTAGCCATTTTGTTCTAGCTAGCATTTACACAGTTTTAGCTTGTGTTTTGCTAGCTTAGCTTTCAACAAATTTTATATTATTTTAGCTAGCCTTTTGATAATTTATCTGTTAGCCTTCTTATAAAAGTTTTAGCTATTCTGCTCCTTTAATTTGTATCCAGACTTCAGCTACTTTTAGCAAGGTTTTTGCTTTTTTTAGCTTATCACTCGCTGCTTAAAGTTACTATTTTGCCACTTTTAGTTCAGCTTTTGACACTTCTAGATTTTAACTAGCCTTCTAATAATTTTAGCTATGCTTCTGCTGCTTTTAGCTAGGCTTTAGCTTTATGTAACTATTTGTTGCTTAAAACTATGATTTTGTTAGTTTTAGATTTTAGCTACTGTATTGAAACTTTTAGAAAATCTTTTGCTACTTTTAGCCTCTAGCCTCCTTTTGATGCTTTTCTCTACTGCTACTTAAGGAAGCCTTTAGCCATTTGCTACTTTTAGCTAGTCTGTTCTGTTGTTCTAGCATTTAAATTTTTTTATCTATTATTTTGAGGGTTTAGCTTTTAACAAAGTTTATATTACTTTTAGCTAGTTTTATAATACTTTTACTTGTTAACCTGATAGGCTTCAGCTACTTTTAGCAAGGCTTTTAATGTTTTAGCTAAACATGAAGGATAAAGCTACAACTTTGCTGCTTTTAGCTGGCATTTTTATACTTTTTACAACTGTACTATTGCTTATTCATTTTCATAATTTTACTAAGACTTTTACTATTTTTCGCTAGTATGTTACTACTTTTAGCTTCTAGCTAGCATTATAATACATTAATCATCCTTTTACTTCTTAGCTTTAACAAAGTTTCTGTGTTTTAGCTAGACTTTGGCTACTTTTAACTTTAGGTTACCCTTTTGATATTACTTTCTAACAATTGTATTAGCTGATTTAGCCATAAGCTAGTGTTTCGCAACATTTAACCAGTTTATTATTATTATTATTATTATTATTATTATTATTATT
>NW_013953067.1:243986-249916 GCF_001266775.1 Austrofundulus limnaeus
TGTTACTACTTTTAGCTTCTAGCTAGCATTATAACACTTTTAACCATCCCTATTGCTACTTTAGCTTTTAATGCATCATGTTTCAGATAGACTTTTGCTACTTGTGGCTAAATATTTGCTGCTTTTAGCTTTCATTTAGTTACTTTTAGCTTTCGGTTAGCCTTTGACAATTTTTTCTACTGCTACACTTAACTGTAAGCTAGTGTTTTACTACTTTTAGCTTCTAGCTAGCATTATAATATGGTTAATCATCCTTTTACTACTTAGCTTTAACAAAGTTTCTGRGCTTTAGCTAGACTTTTGCTGCTTTTAGCTTTCATTTAGTTACTTTTAGCTTTTGGTTAGCCTTTGACAATTTTTTTCTACTGCTACACTTAACTGTAAGCTAGTGTTTTGCTACTTTCAACTAGTCTGTTGCTAATTTTAGCTTCTAGCTAGCATTATAACACTTTTAGCCATCCCRATTGCTACTTTAGCTTTTAACGCATCATGTTTCAGATAGACTTTTGCTACTTGTGGCTAAATATTTGCTGCTTTTAGCTTTTGTTTAGTTACTTTTAGCTTTCGGTTAGCCTTTGACATTTTTTTCTACTGCTACACTTAACTGTAAGCTAGTGTTTTACTACTTTTAGCTTCTAGCTAGCATTATAATATGGTTAGTTATACTTTTACTACTTAGCTTTAACAAAGTTTCTGTGCTTTAGCTAGACTTTTGCAACTTGTGGCTAAATATTTGCTGCTTTTAGCTTTCATTTAGTTACATTTAGCTTTCGGTTAGCCTTTGAATATTTTTTCAACTACATTTTTCAACCTAACTGCAAGCTAGTGTTTTGCTACCTTCAACTAGTCTGTTGCTAATTTTAGCTTCTAGCTAGCATTATAACACTTAGCCATCCCTACTTTAGCATTAACGTGTAACGTTTTAGCTAGACTTTTGCTACTTGTGGCTAAATATTTGCTGCTTTTAGCTAGCATCTTGCTACTTTGAGCTTTAAGTTAGCCTCTCACTAGCTGTAAGCTAGTCTTTCAACACRTTTAGCTTCTTTCAGCACAGTTCATGCTAACAGTTAGCATCAGCAGCCGGTTTTAACCTGGAAACAGAACCACCTGAATAAAAACAAGCGTTAAATTCAGGATTTTATTCTGAAAACTCAGATTTAAAATAGTTTTAAAATATTTTAATAAAACCAACTAACCTGAGCCTGACAACAGCTTCTTCCTGCCAACCGAACCTGGAGGCCAGAAATCTCCAGGCAACCGAAAAACACACACAGAACCCCGCACCGAACCAAAACACATCCGAGCCTGAGACCCAACCAGATCCAGGGAAACGGAACCGGAGCGCAGATTCACAAAGGAGACCCAGACWGGGTTCTCCTGCTGCTGTCACTTCTCATCTGGGCTAAAAATAAACCTGACGGACCGGGCGGAACACGTCCGAACCGGGCCTGCCTCACGTTTATCTGCCGACTCTCAGAACCGGTTCCMGTGGCGGTCCAGATAAATTAATCAGCAGAACCAGACCGGACTGAGAGGGGGGCTGCCGGGTGACCCCAGCAGACCCTCCAGCCCTCCCTGCAGGGAGTTTCCTGCCCGAACCTGCTCCTCCTCTGCCTTCAGCTCGAACCGAACCGGAGATCCGGCAGCGGGGCGTCACCGGCGCAGCAGCCGGGTGAAAGCGCTCCTCCGCCGGGAACAGAAGCTGTGCTCACCCGTCGGGAGGACCGAGGATCCGGGCTTCTTGGTTAACATGGCGGCCGCTCCTCTCCTCTGCTCCGGGACGAGCAGGACACCTCCTCTTCCTCCATCTTCAGCTCCTCCTCTTCCTCCTCCTGTTCCTCCTCCTCTTTTTAAGCGTCTCGCCTTAAAACCGGTTTAATCCGTAATAAAAGTGACATTTAACACTTTAAAGCGATGCTTTAATGTTTTTATATGTCTCCAAAACCTACAACTATGTTGCAAAAGCAACGTCTTGGGAAGTAGGGGTGCAGAGGGTGCTGCAGCACCCCTGATAGATGTCATTTGACATAATGTATGAATGCATGAAATCAATTTAGTTTGTGTTTAACTTCTAAAAGTGCAAAGTGTAAATCTGGTGCATAAACCAGCTGTTATTAACGGGGGCTGCGGTGTCCCCCCATAGTCCAAAACCTGTTCAGTCTGCAGTCTCAGTTAAACCTCTGCACCTCTTTATTTGTGGTCGGGTCATAGACAGAGACAGTCTGCAGCTCCTCCTGGGGGGGTCCAAAGGTGTTCCCAGACCAGGCAGGGTCTGATCCCCTCAACAGGGCCGGRACCAAAGTGGCTCCGCCCCCCGGGCAAGACCTCAGGCACCTCYTGCAGTTTCCTAAACCTCGCCGCCTATTTAGATACATTCACATAACATTAAATTATTTTGTCTTTGATATTATTTCGAATCTTTAGAAACCAGGTTCTCCAATTAAAATAATTACAAAAAAATGTCAATATGTCACATTGAAGAGTAGCTGTGGAGTGAAGCAGTTATAGGGGGGTCCTAGGATGACTAAAACAAGATAAAATTGGTATTTTATGAAGGTAGAACATGAAAAAACAGACTTTACCAACTGAACTTCCGTTCTCCTCATTCTGTTTTCTGTTTCTGAGCACCAGGAGTTAAACTTTGCATCATTTGTGAGCCATCATATCCAAATGAGGATCGAGTCGATTTTGGTCAAAAAGACCGAATCACATTTTCAGATTCACGGCTTTAAAAGCTACATTTTGATTCCTGGATCATGATGTCATGAGCAGATTCAGAGATATTAATTAATTTGTCTTGTTGGTCATGATAATATTTCTTTTCTGATTGTTACAATAATACATTATTATTTGATCTAAATACTAATTTTATGGAATTTTATTTAGAAATTGTTCATTTTATTATAAAGAGGAAACCTTATATTTGAATATTGAGATTTCCCAGCAGAAAAGAAACAAAAACTTTGCTAGTTTACAGGGAAAATCTCAAAATTTAAAGGCATTTTTCCTCAAAATCCGGTTCTTTAGTTGCTACTGCTCAACTTCAAATATTTTTTATAAGATCATATTTCATATAGTTCATTCAAAAGAAACATTGATAAGGCATTTATTTGTTAGATTTTGACAAAATGCATTTTTTGCAAGTGTTTAATCAAAACACTGTATTTATATTTCTCACCACTTTTAGACTTAATCCTCATTTCGATGTGATGGGTCACATYTTATACTTTTATCAGGAAAGATTTAAATGTTTGTGAAACCCTGGTTTTGTAGGAGACTTAAGGAGCGATCCACTTTAATCCAGGGAATAAGATTATGGAACGGTCTGGAAGATGAGATTAAAAATGACAGATCTTTGTATTTATTAAAGATAATGGTAAAACCTTGTATTCTGAAGAAATATGGAGAAGCATAAGTGAATCCATGCAAATTGTATGAGTTGGTGTTTTAAGTTTAGCTTTGTTTTATGTTTGTTTTTATTTTTGTTGTAATTTTCTTTTATTTTGAAAATATTCTGGGGATATAAAAGGGGCAGATATAAGATTTATTCTTCTTCTGCTGCCTCTCGTTTGATTTGATGCGTGTTTTTGTTCTTTTATGTGTATAAAACAGTTACAAGTGAYATAAATAAATTTCTAAATAAATAAACATCCTCTGCAGCATAAAACACCTCATAGAAACAGAGCAAAACAAGTTCATAAACTTGAGTAACCAGAGGTTAATCTGAAGACTAAATCTGATAAAAAGTTTGTAAATATTTTTCTCGTCCCTCCTTTGTGGCCCCCTCTGGATGGACGGGACCCTTAGTGTTTGCCTATGCTGCCTGTGGCACAGCATTAAACAAACCCCACTAACAGGACCTAAAAGTTAGTAAAGATGCTGAACTCACCTCCTGCACTGAGAAGACAGCAGCTTCTCTTGGTTCTGCTTCCTTCAGGACTCAGAGCAGGTGTTTCCTCTCACTTTTGTCTACAGCCGTCCATCTGGGGACGTCATCATATTACCCCAGCACGTAATTGTTTACAAAGCTGCCTGGAGACCAACGACATGTTGACATCACAGACAGAGAGATGGTGTTTCTGTTAACCAGGAGGTTCCTTCGCTTGCCGCATGTGATCTCAGCTTTCACAGCTTTTAGTTCAATTACAGCGAGGACTGTTCTGAGGTCCACACAGGAGCTCAAATAACTCGRCAAAACAAAGACAAAACTCTCCCGAGTTCAACTCAGTCAGTGGGGAAAAGGTGAAAAACACTCATCCCAGCGTCCTGCAGGCCCAACAGATCTGTTAGAGAACCATGAACCTGCATTAATTCACATTTTATACATGTTTGATTTACAAAAATGTTTTTTGTTGCTTTTTGTCCCAGATTTTGAGAAATATTAGACAATACATTAGTTTCTTTTTGACAACTTATTTTATTACATTATTTAAAAGGCACATTACTTACAAAACAATTTATAAATGTATGTTTAATATGATCAAATTAAAAAAATAATAAATTACCAAATCATTTTTTTGATGTGTACAAAACAGACATATAATTTCTAGTCACGTTCTGCCATCTAGCGGTMTGGATTCGCCATTACAGATCTAAAACGTTTTTAACCGGAAGTGAGGCTTTTATTCTGAAATTAAAGCTGACCGGAAGACGTTGCCGCTGACAGGCGCGAGCTTTATGTTTTTGCCCTGAGGATGGCGGCTGGTCGAGGCGAGTTTTTCCGCAGTTTTCAGGAGGGTTTACAGCGGCTGCCTGTCCAACCAGCCCCGGGGAGGCAGCAGCCGAGCCGCGGCAGAGGAAGGCCCTCTGCGGGCCCGGAGAGGGGACGGGCGGGCTCCGGGAGAAGGAAGAAGCGAGTCGAACAGAGTTCGGTCCACTGGACGGAAAGGTGGCAGGGCGTGGTTTTTTCTTTTAGTCATATTTATCTGTTTGTTTTAACATTTAATTTAAATTAATGTTTTTTTATTATGATTTTAGCTACAAACCCAGAAATGCGAAGGTGTGCTTTCCTTTTAGAACACTTCCAGCTTCAACAGAAAACTTTATAGAAAGGTAAGCTAATTATGCTAATTAGCTAACTTGGAGGAGGGATGCTGTTTCTCTGTGATTGGTTGTTTTATTGCAAAACAAAGAAGTTATTATTTGTTGTATGACCTCAGTGAGCTGTGATTGGCTGTTTTGTCTCCCAACCCTTCTTGACAGAATGCTGTTTATCTGTTCTATTTCGTGTAAGCTCCGCCCTCTATCGCTGATCGGAGGGATACCCATCAGAAAGCCTTTGTGGGCGGAGCTTACGATCAGAATCTGGGGCTACAATACGTAACCAACGTTTTTTTATTGCAAATTAGCCTTAACAAGCCCCCAACCCCCCCGAATATTTACTTCTAATTGACAATTGAAAGTGTTTAATGTTTATTTTAAGTTTATTTTAAATATTAGTTGGTAAAAAGGTAGAAATTACCAGTATCCAATCAGTTAACACGATTAAGAAAGCTGGTAAGATTTGCAAATATATTCTATTAAAACTACGTTTAACAGTTGTTTGATGAAATTGATCTTATTTGATTGTGTGAACGTTTCACAGCACTATTCCATACGTTTTGCAGCATCTAACTCGTTCCACAATTTTTGTGCTATTTCAACAATTCCTATATCCAAATGTTCAGCTCATTTATGACAGTCCTGCTGTGACTCTTGGTATTGCAGCTGTTCTGACATTTTCAGCTATTTCACTTTTTTAGCCACTGAAAATGAATGTAGCTGTTTTTAACATCCTTAAAATCCTTTAAAATGTTTCTAAATCTTTACAGAACCTTACACAATTTACAGTGTTTTATAAAGTACTACAAAGTGATACTTGAGTAAAAGTACAAGTATGTTACCAAAAACTTACTTTGGTAAAAGTTAAAGTCTCTTTTAGGAATATTACT
>NW_013953067.1:253095-256532 GCF_001266775.1 Austrofundulus limnaeus
AGTGATGAACTGAAGTTAGCCGGAGTGATGAACTGAAGTTAGCCGGAGTGATGAACTGAAGTTAGCCGGAGTGATGAACTGAAGTTAGCCGGAGTGATGAACTGAAGTTAGCTGGAGTGATGAACTGAAGTTAGCTGGAGTGATAAACTGACGTTAGCTGGAGTGATAAGCTGACGTTAGCCGGAGTGATAAACTCACGTTAGCTGAAACTGATAAACTCACGTTAGCTGAAACTGATAAACTCACGTTAGCTGAAACTGATAAACTCACGTTAGCTGAAACTGAAATTAGCTGAAGTTATAAACTGACGTTAGCTGGAGTGATAAACTGACGTTAGCTGGCGTGATAAACTGACGTTAGCTGGAGTGATAAACTGAAGTTAGCTGGCGTGATTAGATGACACAACTCTGTTTAAATATTGTTGGGGGTTATTTTACCTTTTATTGTTTAATAATTTTTTTTTCAGGAACATGAATGTGAGCTGGGAGCTGACCGTGTCCAGCTGCACAGGATGGGAGACCACCGAGGAGCAGAGCCGGGCACATTTCTTCGAGACCTCTGTGATCCTCAGCTGGAGCCAGGGCTTCATCGTCAAATATCGCCACCTCAGCAGCATCCAGCTGTAYGGAGTCAGAAAGGAGACCTCCAGGAGTCTCAAGACCAGGAAGTAGGAAACTATTACTCTGTAGCAGTTTTCTGATTGGGCAGCTTAAACTCCAGAGTTTTGGGTTTGCGTTGTGAAAATCATGATTCCTGTGCTCTTCCTGCAGGCCCAGCTGGCGCTCTCAGATTTTAAACCTCAACATAAAAACGTCTCCGTTTCGCCACATCAGCAAAGACAGCCTGATAACGGTTCTGCTTTTCAAGCCGGGCATCATCATCGGCATGTGGAGGGTGAAGACAGAGCGGCAGCAGCTTTTCTCCACGTTGTTCCAGCTGATGTTTAATAATCCTCACCGTGTGTSTTTAGGGTCAGGACCAGGTGGCCTTCATCATGATCAGCCTGCACTTCCATAAACTGGTGGAGAGAAGTCTGCTGGGCTCTCCAGTCTGGTTGGTTCACTTCTCATCCTTCATGTCTTCATTTGTACTCCGGTTTCAGGTCCTGTCCCTTTAACACAAGGAAACAAATCAATAAATGATCAATAGTTTAGTTGTTTTCTTCCTTTATGAAGCTTTGAGTTCTGTTTGTCCCTTCCTGCAGCCCGTACTCACAGCCCGCAGACCCTCCACCTGCTGGAGACTCGGACCCAGAGCTGGGTCTTCATGGCTACACTTTGCACTTCGTCCTGCACAGCACCGGGACTGAGATCATGTCAGGACGCTTCCGCCAGCTGTCCTGTCTCAAAGGTAATCTGATTACAAGACCTGACAGGAAGACTTTACAGACAGTGGGTTTATTGGACATGTCCACAGGGGGGACAGTGGGTTTATTGGACATGTCCACAGGGGGGACAGTGGGTTTATTGGACATGTCCACAGGGGGGACAGTGGGTTTATTGGACCTGTCCACAGGGGGGACAGTGGGTTTATTGGACCTGTCCAGAGGAGAGACGGTGGGTTTATTGGACCTGTCCAGAGGAGGGACAGTGGGTTTATTGGACCTGTCCACAGGAGGGACAGTGGGTTTATTGGACCTGTCCACAGGAGGGACAGTGTGTTTATTGGACRTGTCCACAGGAGGGACAGTGGGTTTATTGACCGTAGGCTGTTAGAGATGCAGTTAGGGGACATGGAGGTAGATGGAAGGGGGACAGAGGACCCCTGTAGAGGGGACAGAAGTAGTMTATCCTTTATGGGACCCGTCCTGATGTCTCTGGTTCTTGTGTTTGACTGTGGACAGGTCGTGTCTTTTCTGGACTCCTGGTGATGAGGGTCATCAACAGGACGGACTTGTCCCAGCACAGGTCCCTCTCTGGAAGCATGAGGCTGCCCTGGAGGAGCTGCGAACTGGAAGGAACCGTGGAGGTAACTCAGGACTTTCTTAGTCCTGGTTCTGGTTCTGGTCCTGTCTCTCAGCTCTGATGTTTTCCTTGTGTAGAACTGCTGCGTCATGAGTCTGACCCTGCTGGACGTCTTCCAGAAGCCCTTCTGGTGCATCAGCACGCCCGTCTACATCTGCCTGAAGAACCCGGCCCAGTCCTTGGACTACAGCGGCAGGGACTTCCTGATGGAGCACCAGGACCCGGAGGGTCGGGTCACCATGAGGCTGGTCTGGTTGGAGGAGCAGAAGCAGTTCTTCCTCATCAGCCTGACCGTCTTCATCTCTGCAGCTAAAATCAACCAGCACTTCAGACGAGCCTACTGAACCTGGACCTGGACCTGGACCTGGACTCAGCCTGGTGCTGGTCTCCAGTTCAGTCAAGGTTTGATTGATTCATTTAGTTCCTTTAGCTCGATCTGTAAAAACTGTTTAAAGGTTGAGTTCTCAAATGATTAAATTAAGTGAAAAGTTTTGTTTGAAATAAGGACAGTATGTTCCACTCTTTGTTAAAGTAAATACACTTAATAACATGTTAATTATTGTTTAAATAAACGTTCACTTCAGTGTCGGTTTTATTTAAATATCACTAAAACAAGTGCTTCACAAGCAGGTTCAAACAAACCCTCAGCAAAATCACTCAGATTAATAAAATAAACAAACAACATGGAGCTCAAACTGAGCTTTTCTGTAAAACAAAATGTAAATTTCAAATTAATGGCAACACGTTTGTAAAAAAAAAGTTGCTCCTGGGGCAACAACATTTTGTAAAAAAATAAAAGGGTTTTATAATTAGGTTAATTGGCAACAGCTCCTTAAAGTGTCTGTGACATGCCTATCCTTCAAATACAAAAAGTCAAAGAAAGCATCTTTAGACATGATAATATTGGTATAGTACACATGATTTTACCCATTTTGTCACATAACTGGCCTGTTTTAAATTTCGCTCAGCCCAAGTGAAACAGGAAGTACATCAAAGGGGAATTCTTGTAGCTGAAACTTGAATATCTTCTCAAGAGACAGTCAAACTATTGTTCTTGGTAACTCCACCTTTTTCATCCTGCCTGCAACATCTCAAAGTTTGAATAATGACTTCTCCTGTTAATTCATCTGATACATCTGATACTTCACCCTTAGGCCTTAGAACAAAGACTAGACTTCCTGTCGCCAGTTAATTTGTTCATCACCTCTTTCAGAATAAGACTGGAATAAACATTGTTTGATATCAAATGGCCCCTGATGTTAAACAAGACGAGACAAAAACATCAAGACTCCCATCAGATTTATCTGTGGGTCAGCAACGCCACCCTGTGGACATTTTATCTATTAACCCTGAAAATATTTTATTTTTCACCCATGTTTTCCGTTTATAACTATAAAAAGCATCTGTGAAGTGTCAAAACAATACCTTGGTACTCTGATTTAATTACTATAATAATCATGACATTGTTTAAGT
>NW_013953067.1:257532-261254 GCF_001266775.1 Austrofundulus limnaeus
ACACTAGCGCTCATCATCAGAGGAGACGTCGGCGTCTTTTATCGAGGCTTTCCAGAGACAAGTCCCTACCTGGGAGCGGCTACGTATGCTGTGTTTTTGGGAAATTGTAGTGATTTTACTACTTTCTTTTACTACTTCAGTGATTGTACTACTACTTCTACTTCCTGTTGTCTTCTTCGTCGTCTTTTTCATCAGTAGAAACAGCCGGTTGTTGATCACGTTACTCCCGTGATGCGAAAAATGTGTTTCCATTGCAGTTTTGTGAAAAACACTAATTTCGATACGGCCGAAATACCACCTCATCCTAGCGCAAAAACATTTTGTTTAAAAAATGAAGTTTGTTCGAAAATGAYGTGTTTCCATTGAGCAAATTTATTATCGAAATTCAAATTTAYGCATTTTCATGGTGAACCGAAACGCAGCTAGTCTCTCCTCAGTTCTCCTTGAGTTTGTTTTTTGTTTGTGTTTTAATATTATAATCCTATGGTGTTGTTAGCTTTATGCTAGGTTAGCTTAGCCTGCTGTATATTAGTTCTGTATTTCATTATTATGACCCCCACACGCAAAGCGGGGTCATATTGTTTTTGTACTGTTTATTTTATTTTATTTTTTTCAGTGATTTTTGGTCATCGGTAGCACAAAAACGGCTGCACCGATCAACATGAAATTTGGCAGGGCTGTAGATGAGTCTGACCTACACTGCACCAGCCAACGGTTCGACGATAGACCCCATATTTGAAGAGGGGGCTCCATCCAAAGTGGGGGTGTAAGGACACGCAAAAATGCTTATAACTCAGAAACTGTTCAACATAGGAGCTTCAGATTTTATTTATTTTTTGTTTAGCTCTGATGAAGCTCTATCCATCAGGCCCACCAATCAGTGCCCCCCCACCCCCCTGGACCCCCAATCCATCTGAAAAAGGAGTGTCTGTACATAAAAACTGCTTTTAATTCATCCTTCTTCACCTACCCAATCCCATGATGCATTGCGGTTGAAAGCTGTCTGAATCAAAAGCAGGAAAGAAAGCTGTGAGAACGTTTTCAAATTTYTCCTTGACACAAAATTAAGTTTGAGAATGTTTTTAGGYGAGAATGTAACCCTGTAGAACTCAAATAAATGCTTGCTTTTCAAATATTTCGCTTAAATACTAAAGGTTTTCGGAGTGTCGGAGAGGAGAAAAGAGAGAGAGACGCAGCTCAGCTGACTGTYGGTCGCAGTGCGCAGCAGCGAGGTCCGCAGGACGCGCTGTCGCCAATATGTTCAAAAAATGAATTTGATTCATGCATRTCATGGAAATTATGTTGAATAAATGAAAAGGCAGCAAAACAAAGACTGGAAATAGGTCAGCTGACCTCAGTTTTATCTTTGTGCTGTGCTCATTTTAATTCCCCTGCTAGGATTAGTAAAAACATTTAAATATGAAAAAAGCTTTTGCAAAAGTAACAGTTAAAATAGTAACAAAATTTAAATAACACAAACTTAAAATAGTTCCTCTGAATAAAGACATCCAGAATAAAACAAACGTAAAAGTCTTATATTGTTTTCTAACCATTTATTTATTTATTTACAAATAAAAAGCCCCAAACAACTCAACAGTGAAGGAGTTAATTTTCTCACTGGGGTGAGGGCAATATTCTAAGAATTGTTTGTTTATTTATTTTTTTTTATTTTTTGTTCGGTCCGGCTGTCATGCTTTTGTGGACCAAATAATGGCCCGAGTGCCACCAGTTGTTGGTCACTACTGATCTAAATAATAGCTACATTAAAYATTTATTATAAGTTGTCAGATGATCTGAACTGTTTCCAGTTTTATCAAACAAACTTGAGTTGTCTTTTTAAAATAATTTTATATAATTTTAATTGATTTTTTTTCTCTTTAGCTCTTTGTACAAATTATTCAACCTAAATCTACAAACTTGAACAGCGTTTAAGTTTAAGTGGTTGCAGCNGTTGGTGCATGTTGTTCTATAGAGCAGTTAAAAAGGGAAAAAGAAGAGGCAGGGGCCGGCGTGGTGCCAGTTTCCACTCCGCCACTACTCTTACCCAAAACCCTGTGTCTACATGCAAACCTTGGGAGTGGGCACAGGCACAGGAGGGGAGAGTGGTACGACCCTATGAAGCCAATAATGTTTCTTAACTATTTGTGTTTTGTATAACAGAATTTGTAACTTGTAAAATGATTTAAAATTTGTAACTGTGCACTTGTGATGTATAACAGTGAACTTGTGATGTGTAACAGTGAACTTGTGATGTGTAACAGTGAACTTGTGATTTGTAACCATGAACTTGTATTTGTAATATTTTTAATCTATTACACATACAAAACAGCAGTTACACTTCTTCAAATTGTTAAACGCATGTTCACAAATAGTATTCTACAAGTTGCACATCAAAAACCTGTAACGTTCACAATTTTGCAACAACTGCACCAAAACAAATGTTGCAAAATGATTTCACACTTGTATAATAATGTCTTGTCACAAACAAATGTTCTACAATATTTTTTTTCTATGTGCACAAACATAAATAAGTGAATGCAACTGCACAAATCTGTTGCTGTGAATCACAGATACTGGATTACAAGTCGCACCTCGTTTCTTCTTGTCTCCACCTTTTGAAACAAATTTAACAGACATGTTGCAAAACGATCTGTAACTTGAAGGTAACGCTATGCTGATCCAGCAGAGGGCGCTACCTGCTCTGGACTCAGTTACTGTTGCCTCGGTTCTACCATCTGCTGCTTCTAAAATATGGACCTGGGGTCAGATTTATAAAAGATTGCATGGAAGCCATACGTACGGCCAAAAGACGGAAATGGCGTACGCCAAAAAAAATTTCAGATTTATAAAACCGTGCGTACGCACGTTTCTGCGCATCTTTCCTTTGTAGATCACAGCTTCACCTCAGATATTGCGCACAAGGCCCCTCCTCAGGTTCTACCCTCTACACACCTACAGTCAACCATAAACATTCAATGCAAAGTACCTCGTGAATGTTGAGATGTATTTAAATCAGTCAGCTGATCAATGATTGGTTCAGACGCTCCGTCGTGAGTCTGGAGGATGACTGGTGCTGACAGCTGCTCACATGAACAGAATGTCTGTAATTGACACAGATTTTCCCTCATTTTGCTTTGAAGTAATCTAAAGATTTTTTATCAAAAACTCAGCTTCAGATTAATTTTCTCTCAGAGCCTGCAGGATGATAAAAACAATAAATAAAATTAAATTAGTCAGATAAAATTAGAAATTAGAAGTTCACCACTCTTCTCCCCATCTTCTCCCTCTCCTGCCTGCTCTGTTATCTGAGGCAGATCCCACCCCTCCACACTCACACACACGCACACACAGCCCCCCGTGACAAATACAGACTTAAAAAAATTAAGTTTTATAACATCCACACTGGCGAGGGTGGGTGCGCTCTGCGAGTACCCAAAGCGTGACTTTTGCTGTCGTGCTGTTGAAACGCCTCTTGTCGGGGAGGGGTCTGTGGGTCAGGGTCGTCTGAGGAGGAAGGAGGATGTGAGATGTGTGATGAAGGAGGATGGAGATGTGTGAACTTTTATCTAAGATTTAAGTTTTTTATTTCAAAGGTCCTCATGGCTCAGCAGCGGAAGCATAAATATTACTGTTAAGAAAGCTGATGATAAAGTTGAATAGAAATCTAAGTCTGATTCTGAAGGTAAATTAAATAATTAAATATCTGACAGTGATCATTACAC
>NW_013953068.1:0-1238 GCF_001266775.1 Austrofundulus limnaeus
AGTACACGGTGTAGTCAGTACATAATGAGGTCAGTACATGGTGTAGTCAGTACATAATGAGGTCAGTACATGGTGTAGTCAGTACATGATGAGGTCAGTACATGGTGTAGTCAGTACATAATGAGGTCAGTACATGGTGTAGTCAGTACATGATGAGGTCAGTACACGGTGTAGTCAGTACATGATGAGGTCAGTACACGGTGTAGTCAGTACATGATGAGGTCAGTACACGGTGTAGTCAGTACATGATGAGGTCAGTACACGGTGTAGTCAGTACATGATGAGGTCAGTACATGGTGTAGTCAGTACATGAAGAGGTCAGTACAAGGTGTAGTCAGTACACGGTGTAGTCAGTACACGGTGTAGTCAGTACACGATGAGGTCAGTACACGGTGTAGTCAGTACACGATGAGGTCAGTACACGGTGTGGTCAGTACATGATGAGGTCAGTACACGGTGTAGTCAGTACACGGTGTAGTCAGTACATGATGAGGTCAGTACACGGTGTAGTCAGTACATGATGAGGTCAGTACACTGTGTAGTCAGTATACGGTGTAGTCAGTACACGGTGTAGTCAGTACATGATGAGGTCAGTACACGGTGGTATCAGTACATAATGAGGTCAATACATGGTGTAGTCAGTACATGATGAGGTCAGTACACGGTGTAGTCAGTACATGATGAGGTCAGTACACGGTGTAGTCAGTACACGATGAGGTCAGTACACGGTGTAGTCAGTACATGATGAGGTCAGTACACGGTGTAGTCAGTACATGATGAGGTCAGTACACGGTGTAGTCAGTACACGGTGTAGTCAGTACATGATGAGGTCAGTACATGATGAGGTCAGTACATGATGAGGTCAGTACATGGTGTAGTCAGTACACGATGAGGTCAGTACACGGTGTAGTCAGTACATGGTGTAGTCAGTACATGATGAGGTCAGTACATGGTGTAGTCAGTACACGATGAGGTCAGTACACGGTGTAGTCAGTACATGGTGTAGTCAGTACATGATGAGGTCAGTACATGGTGTAGTCAGTACACGGTGTAGTCAGTACATGATGAGGTCAGTACACGGTGTAGTCAGTACACGATGAGGTCAGTACACGGTGTAGTCAGTACATGATGAGGTCAGTACACGGTGTAGTCAGTACATGATGAGGTCAGTACACGGTGTAGTCAGTACATGATGAGGTCAGTACACGGTGTAGTCAGTACATGATGAGGTCAGTACA
>NW_013953068.1:2238-2978 GCF_001266775.1 Austrofundulus limnaeus
TACATGATGAGGTCAGTACATGATGAGGTCAGTACACGGTGTAGTCAGTACACGGTGTAGTCAGTACATGATGAGGTCAGTACACGGTGTAGTCAGTACATGATGAGGTCAGTACACTGTGTAGTCAGTATACGGTGTAGTCAGTACACGGTGTAGTCAGTACATGATGAGGTCAGTACACGGTGGTATCAGTACATAATGAGGTCAATACATGGTGTAGTCAGTACATGATGAGGTCAGTACACGGTGTAGTCAGTACATGATGAGGTCAGTACACGGTGTAGTCAGTACACGATGAGGTCAGTACACGGTGTAGTCAGTACATGATGAGGTCAGTACACGGTGTAGTCAGTACATGATGAGGTCAGTACACGGTGTAGTCAGTACACGGTGTAGTCAGTACATGATGAGGTCAGTACACGGTGTAGTCAGTACATGATGAGGTCAGTACACGGTGTAGTCAGTACACGATGAGGTCAGTACACGGTGTAGTCAGTACATGGTGTAGTCAGTACATGATGAGGTCAGTACATGGTGTAGTCAGTACACGGTGTAGTCAGTACATGATGAGGTCAGTACACGGTGTAGTCAGTACACGATGAGGTCAGTACACGGTGTAGTCAGTACATGATGAGGTCAGTACACGGTGTAGTCAGTACATGATGAGGTCAGTACACGGTGTAGTCAGTACATGATGAGGTCAGTACACGGTGTAGTCAGTACATGATGAGGTCAGTACA
>NW_013953068.1:6783-15218 GCF_001266775.1 Austrofundulus limnaeus
TTTCTGGACTAAAGAAGGTAAGAACAGAAATGTCAGCTTTCTACTGGTCCAATGTCCTCAAGTGGACTCTTGTTGCCTGTGTGTCCTCACAGTGGACTCATGTCGTCTTGTCTTGCAGCTCAGAATCTCCAGAACATCAACACACATGTTGGCTTCCCACCACCAACTGTCAGATTGATCAAATCTGGCAGCTATCCCCAGAACCAAGGCAGACAAGGCTTCAGTTCTCCACATATGGTCCAGAGCAGTAGCTCCAACACTGGTCCTGCAGTTTACACTGGTTCTGGTCCAGGACTCTCCACCAGGAGCTCAGCACATGTTTCCCAGCCAGCTCTGAGTTCAGTCAGATTGGTGCAGAGCGGGCCAAAGTCTTTTTCACCRAGGGCTAAAGGTCCAAAAGCAGCGAAGCAGTCCTCTGACCTTTCTACTGCTGTTTCTGGTGGATCTTCAGTGGGTCGACTCCAGCAGGACAAGTTGGCCTGTTCAGCAGGAAATGCAGCCTTCCAGCAACTATCCAACCAGCAGCTCCCAAGTCTTTCTGGGTCCCAGGGAAACCTTCTCCTTCAGACCAGCTCCTCAGTCTGCAGCACAAGAACCTTCCTGGGCTGCTTCTAAAGTCCCCTACAGCCAGACTGGTTCCTCTGCTGTTCTGTTTGGCCCAGTTGCCCCTGGACAACGTGGACAGTACAAACGTATGCAAACTTTTGCTCYTGGTCGTGCTAGAAGGGTGTCATCAAATCATAGGTCTGAAGAATCTAAAGCAAAGGGGTTCTCTCCTGACCAGGCTTGGAAACATGTGGCACCCCAAGGTGGTTCTTGGCGCAGGAGCTGGTCTCAGACCTACAAAACCAGCCGTGATCCTGCTGTGTACCAGATTCCTGAGCCCTTTGGTGGCTTTGCTATCAGACGGCTGTGAACCTGTCCAAACTACAGCAGCTTCAGACACACCTGCTGCTCTGGGGATGGTACCATGGCCAAGCTGTTTCTGACTGTTTTCAGGGTTTGTCTATTAAAAAAAATATTTTGTTTTTAATAATTCAGAAATAAAGGATATATTTTAACTTAACCTCTTGTGTAGAGAAGTCTTTAACAATCATCTTAAAGACTTGAGTCTATTTCATTGTACCAAGTGGTGGCAAGTCAGATGGCTAAAGTTCTAGAGCATGGTGGGTTTTTTTTTTATTTTTTTTTTATCTTAAGCCCAAGGGTTTAAGTTTTTTTTTTTTTGCCAAAATACCGTGCTGAAATGTAATTTGAGTCTCAGCATTTATACTCTTACCTTGGTCTCAAACTAAATRTAACAATTAGATTTCGGATGTAAACGGCTGCTATCGTTTTAAAGATTGAATTTTCTTGACTAATCTTTACATTTGCTGGAGGATAAGGCTAAACTCTTAAATCCACCTTTAGACTATCTGTGCAAAGATTTATGTTGCTGAAATAACTGAAGCAATGTTATAGTTTTTAGTAAAATTTTACATCTTGTTATGGACGGTCATGATACTATATCTTACCTGAAAAGACTTGTTACTGAAATCATCTAAACATTTTGTCGTCATATATAAAATGAGAAATTGGAATTTGACTTCAGTTGGACCATATTCACTCAAGTAATACTTTATAACTCTACAACCCATTTTGACTTTATTTTTTTTCTTTTACAAGTTACAACACCCAATTTCCCTCTGGGATCAAAGTATTTTTGAGTTGAATTGAAGAGTCAGCATCAGAAATGAGAAGACGGAGGTTGCAAAAGAGAAATGTACATTTATCCCCTTTTACTGCCAAGACGAGAGAGGAAAGACCTCCTCACAGCTAGCAGGAAGCTAACACAGCAGCCGGTACAAAGGTAGGTGTGTGTGCGCGCGTTTGTGTTATATGAAATGTTTTTATGCAACTTTGTTATGAGTTTTATGCAAACTAAAAACTTGTTAGAGTGTATATTACAGTGTAGACAACAGCCCCCCCAGCAGAACCTCTGCCTGATAATCATTATGTTTTCAGTTCACTAACGTCGGGGAAAACGATCCAAACCATACAAGTAGCCCATCAGTTTAAAGCCCAGACTCTGCTCTTTCCAACAATATAAGTGTCACAGCTCTACGTGAAAAATTCACACAACAAGCAGCCAAGGAATAGTGAAAAAGACTAAATTCTGGAACCATAAACAGGAACGTCTTTCCTTTGTTTTTATGTCTTAATTCTGTACTGTGGAGATCATTAACAGTCGTCGGGTAAAAAAATCTTTTGCTAACACTGTGTTGACCGTGAACRGGAAGTGCTGGGAGTGGCATCAAGTGCTGGACCGGATGTCCGTGGCATATAGGCTGTTGTGGATGAAGGGCGCAAAGAGGGCGGGGCCAAAGACCAATTTGGACAACTGGGACTAACCAGGACTAACCGGGACACACTAAGCACAAACCCTTCACCAAGAATGTGTATTTGAAGTGCACAAAGGTGGAAGTGTGAGTARTGGGACCAGGCTGAAGAATGCAGCCCCCTGCAGAGCAAAAGATGGCTCAAGGAAAACATGGGGTGCAGTGTGTTATATTTATTTTTTATTTATCCTTTATTTATACAGGAAAATCTCTTGACTCATTGTGTCATTTACAAGAGAGACCTGTTACAAACATCACAACAAAAGTAACACAAAAACAATAATAAAGTTTACTTACATCATGTGGTCCTCAGATCACACAGCCTTCACACATAGGTATAAACATGTTCCCATAGGGGAAAAAGATTGGCACAGTAATTTTGGAGTATAAGTGAAATGTTTCATGTTTCATGTCATGTTCAGCAAATGAAATGAAGAGTTTAGTACAGTAATATAGCAAAATGTTTACATGCATATTACTGCAACTATTAGCAACCCTTTCAATGAGCCATATTGTCCAAAGGAATAAATACCATAACAGCTACATTAGTTGTTTTTCATCTTGTTTTTGCACTTAGGAAAAATGCTGCTGTGTTCAGACACAAAATAAAGAGTTTTCTATYTCAGTACTAAATTAGGACTTTGCTGTGTTTATCAAAGTTTCAAATGAATGTCTACATGTGGACAGCATTTTTCTCAGAGTGTGCATCATGTAAAAAGAAACATCTTTGTTTTTACACTCATCAAGTCCCAATCAGCTCAAATGGTAAGAAGTTAAAAATGAGTATCATGCAAGATTTCAGGTCTAACAGTCGAGCATTTCTTGAAACATTGCATATCACCCTCCACTTTTCAAGCCAGAGTTTTAAATTAAAACCATGAGCTTCAGCAAAAGAAGGAAGGCATCTTTTTTGACAACGTTTACATCTAATAAGKTCATGTGAGATGTGTTTGAGCTCAAAGAATATCCTGGGGATGACCTTCGGCTGCTAACACACATCATCTAACTGAAAATCAGAAAATTCACTGAAGCATGGCTTCTTTGGTAAATCTCCAGATTAAAAAGTTTTCCAGTAAATGTGCAGGCAGTGAGAGTTTCATTGCATTAAAATCCACACTTCCAGGTTTCACCGACACAGTCCTCTGTGGGCATTCGGCTGCCAGTAAAGAACTTTGATGGGATTTTTGATCTGGATGTCATTTCAAACCCATGATAAAAAGGCTACCAGCACTCCTTTCTTTCTCCTGGAAAATATCACCACAGTTAGAAACATCATGTCCCAAAATAATGAAAAAAATAAAGATCCATGCTTTTATTATGTTCAGGCAATTGTGTATAAAGTATTTGAAAGAACTATAAATACCTTAACAGAAAGGACTTTGGTAAAAATGAATTTCATTGATAAGTACTTAAGTAAAAGTCACAATACTGCTCACAGTATTTGGTAAAGTAAAAGTAGTTTTAAACAACTCTTCATGGTCATATTTCATCAGACCTGGTTCTGTAAACTGTCACTGCTGTGGCCATGACTGGTTCATTGTGTCTGCAGACAATAGTTTTACCTTCTGACTGTTTCAGTCTTTAGTGTGTCTGTGTGTCAACAGTCCAGCCTCCAGATGAGCTGCAGCTGGAGACAATCAGTTCATTGAGCAGTGATTGGCTGCAGGTTCTAATAAAGACCTGCTGGCACACACGGAGCCAGGAGCTGCAGACTTGTTGGGTTTCTTTTGCTTTGTGCTGGACCCAGAAATGACTTGTGGACTTGGTTTGGGGTGAGTGATTTCAGACATGTTAACTGGAATGTCTTTTCTTTCTGACTTGTGTTGTTTCCTGGACAGGCTCTTMGTGATATTCTTAATTCAAGCAGAGCGTGGATGTTGTTTGTGGACAAAAGGTAAGAATGGACATGTTCAGCTTTAGTCCAGTGTCCTCACAGTGGACTTGTGTTGTCTCTGTGTGTGTCCTCACAGTGGACTGGTGTTGTCTCTGTGTGTGTCCTCACAGTGGACTGGTGTTGTCTCTGTGTGTCCTCACAGTGGACTGGTGTTGTGTGTGTGTGTGTGTGTGTGTCCTCACTGTGGACTGGTGTCGTCTCTGTGTGTGTGTCCTCACGGTGGACTCGTGTCTCTTGTCCTGCAGTTCAGAGCTTCCAGAACAGCAACACATATGTTGGCTTCCCACCAGCAGAGAGCAGACTGAAGTCTGGCAGATATCCCCAGGATCAAGTCAGACAAGGCTTCATTTCTCCACATCTGGTCCAGAGTATTGGCTCCAACCCTGGTCCTGCAGTTCACACTGGTTCTGGTCCAGGACTCTCCACCAGGAGCTCAGCACATGTTTCCCAGCCAGCTCAGAGTTCAGTCAGATTGGTGCAGAGCAGGCCAAAGTCTTTTTCACCCAGGGCTAAAGGTCCAAAAGCAGCGAAGCAGTCCTCTGACCTCTCTACTGGTGGATCTTCAGTGAGTCTACTCCAACAGAACCCCTCTGAGATCAGCAGGAGATGCTGGCCTGTTCAGGAATCGAGGCGTGGCAGCTCTCGACCTCTTCATGGTCTTAAAGAAGGCTTCTCCTTCAGACCAGCTTCTCAGGCTGCAGCAAAAGAATCTTCTGGTAAAATCTCTTGGTCCTCCAGCAAGACTGGCTCCTCGGCTGTCCTGTTTGGCCCAGTTGCTCCTGGACCACCTGGACGCTCTGTACGAATGCGAACATATGCTCGAGGCCCTGCAAAAAGGGTGTCTAGTCGTAGGTCAAAAGAATCTAAAGCCAGAAGCCTTTCACCACCTCCGACCCAGGCTTGGAAACTCCCTGGAAGTTCTCCAGAAGGTTCCAGGCCCATAAGTCTGCAGTCTTTGAAAACCCATAATCTGGCTGTTCCCAGGAGCAGCAGTGTGGGAGCTGCTCAGGGTTTGGTTACGGTTCATCAGATCCCTGAACACTTCGGTGGTTTTGCCATCAGACGACTGAAAGAACCTGCTGTTCAGTAGCAGCAGATCACACAACTGGTGCCCCCAGATCCACGTGTTCCAGGGTCCAAATGGCCTGGTGGGATTAAGCTATAGCTAGTGAGTATCTAGTTTCTATGTTCAGATTATTTATTCCTGGTCTCATTTTTTTTGTCTTCTCTCTAACAGGTGCAGCATTAAGTTAAATAAAGTTTATACGTTTATTATTCCTGCCTTGTGTTTGTAAACTTAAGACTTAAAGGTTTAAATCTTAACATTTTAGGCAGTTTGTTAAGCAAATTAAACTTTTTTTTTGGGGGGGTTATTTTTATATATTTTTCTGGGGTCACCATATTTGGGTCCCACCTGACCAGGACTGAAATCCAGAGCAAACTCTGAAACAAAATTTATCTCTTGCTAAATAAAAAAAAATCATTTGGATCAAAATTTTAAATCCAACATTTGACTAAACCAGACTCGTGTTTAAAGTTCTACTGCAGGTGTTTAACTTGTATCAATGTCTTGGTAAGTTGTGTTTTTTCTAAAGCTGACTGAGACTACATCAGCTCAAATGTTCCTGACCAGACCTGATGGTACCTTCACTCCACCCAATGTGGACTGGTCTAGACTGCAGGCCAGTCTAACCCCTGCACACTGAAGTGATGGTGACATCAAGCTTAACTGGTCCCCACAAACTGGTGTTTGAAAGTACACAAATGTAAACCAGATTATGGATTGCTTTGAGACTATTTGACCATAGTGTAAATATGATCTTGATCTGTCTTTGAAAGCTGACGTGACTCTTGAATAAACGGATAACCCTGAGCCCACACATCCTGTCCATCTGTTACAACATGGAGCAAAAACAGTAGTGGAACATGGTAACCATTAACGGCAAGCCCAGCTGGATCTGTTTTACACATTTTACAAAGAAGTTCAATGATCAGATTTATACAAAAAATATKCAAAAAACTGATTTAAACCAGACCTGAAGTCGGTAAAAGACTTTTTAGCTAGCTGAAAAATTGAAAAGTATTTACTGTAATTTACTAGTCGACACTTTAAAAAATGTTCTATGTAAGGGTTACAGGATGAAACTAGCAATCTAAAAAGGTCAAATAAAACCCTAAAATAGTTGTATTAAATTGTAGCATGATTAAGCCAAATGCTCAAAGTTAATATCTAACCAGTTCAATAAATGATTACATCTGCTTAAGAAGCTTATTTTAATTTAAACAGTCTAGAGTTTTTAGGTCTTAAGTGCTGCGCCATCTTCTGGCCAACCTTTAACATTACAGCTACATGAAGCAAATAAACCCACGAGGCCGGGTTATGTTTAAAGGTTCTACATGCATCTTGAACATTTGAATTTTTCTTTTAAAACAAATACCAGTCCAATGTGGCTGTGCCATCATAAATACTATAAAGATGGATGCTGCTCTGTGAAGCAGCCTTGATCTTAACCTGGTTTAACTAAAATGGGCCTGAAAGAAACAGTTTTTGTAATAAGTTGTATTGAGTTAACTCATTAATTTTAGTGCTGCATGGGCATAGATTAAAAATTTTAATCACGATTAAACTTTACAATCACTTTACTCTGGCTGAATATGTAGGTTTGTATATTTACAATGCATTCAGTTCCAGGTCATGTTTGTAAATGAGAAGTGGTTCTTGTCATGGACTAATGGACAAAGTTTACCTGGATGAATAAAGGTTAAAATAAAAAACTCCATGTGTAACAGTTTTTTTTTCTTTTATTTCTTTGTTTTGCTGACAACTGTGACCTTAGTATCTATCTTTCATTCCTCATGTAGTACTCAGGAATGAAAATCCTTGAATTCTTGATTTAACCTCATTATTCTGCACAAAATTTAACTCATATGTTTGGAGCATTTTTAGGTCCTGTTTTATATTCAAAAAATCATGTTTAGACATGAATTTTTTGAATCAATTTTGTTTTCTAAATAAAAACATTAAAACTAATAACTCAAGTATTTTTTTAATCAATACGCAATAGAAATGTATATTAAATTTAAGGTTAATCGTGATTAATTCACAGCTACTTTGGCATTAATCAGATTAAAAATATTAATCATTTGACAGCTTCAAATTATTTGTATTACATTTAGTGAATCAAAGCAGTAACTAACGTAGTTTTTCCACAGCAAATTAAACATTGTGGATTTGAACTCAGTTCTTCCACACATGATCACTGTTCTCAGACCAACTGGATGACATGTTGGTAGGGTTAATCCTCTATGTAAAAACAACTTCAGAGTTTTTATATATATATACGTATATATATTGGAGGGGGGGTATACCCACGACAGCAATCAATTTGTATGCAAATAAGTGATCAAAGAGAAATTATACACACCCATTCGTCAACTAATTAAATATGTCGCAATACTAAAAGTGACAGGTGCCACGCCCCTTTAGGGCGGGACATCCGTATATGGTCAACTTCCGGTCATTCCTTCCTGTAGGATGTCCATATATGGTCAACATCCGTTTCGTGACTTCCTCTTTTGATTTACCGTAACTAACCCCCTCCCTCCTCCCCCTTGACTTCCAGTAACCCCTACCCACCCTTTTCCCCCTTGATTTTCGTAACCCTAGCCCCCTCTTACACCCCTTGAATTAGTGTAAACTATGGCCACAACATCTTGTTTTTGTTCAGATGTTTTATTGCAAAAGAGTTTTGAGGTGCCATGAAGTCTACTCTGCTGACCACAACTTCCTGTTTTCAGCAGGTGTCCACACATGCCATCTGTCTGTTCACCCTCGATTTACCATAACCCTAGCCCACTCTTCCCCCCTCGAATAACTGTAAACTATGGTCACAACTTGTTTTTGTGTAGATGTTTTATTGCAAAAGAGTTTTGAGGTGCCATGAAGTCTACTCTGCCGACCACAACTTCCTGTTTTCGGTAGATGTCCACACAGCCCATCTGTCTGTTCACCCCCCTCTCAGGGGTTCGTGATTTCCTGCCTAGCTGAAGCTGACAGGCTCAGAAACCCATCATCAGACAATTATCTTTCATCCAATCAGTGGATAGGGTTAAATTTTAGACCCACCCCTCGACCAATCAGATCATGTTTAAAGCATTAATTC